>NW_025745945.1:45000-52500 GCF_021184085.1 Oncorhynchus gorbuscha | reverse complement strand
ATCTCTTCTGTCTGAGATAGAGGTGTGTTTATCTCTACCGTCTGAGATAGAGGTGTGTTTATCTCTACCGTCTGAGATAGAGGTGTGTTTATCTCTACCGTCTGAGATAGAGGTGTGTTTATCTCTACCGTCTGAGATAGAGGTGTGTTTATCTCTACCGTCTGAGATAGAGGTGTGTTTATCTCTCCTTCTGAGATAGAGGTGTGTTTATCTCTCCTTCTGAGGTAGAGGTGTGTTTATCTCTACCGTCTGAGGTAGAGGTGTGTTTATCTCTACCGTCTGAGGTAGAGGTGTGTTTATCTCTACCGTCTGAGATAGAGGTGTGTTTATCTCTACCGTCTGAGGTAGAGGTGTGTTTATCTCTACCATCTGAGGTAGAGGTGTGTTTATCTGAAGATAGAGGTGTGTTTATCTCTCTGAGGTAGAGGTGTGTTTATCTCCCCGTGAGGTGTGTTTATAGAGGTGTGTTTATCTCTCCCGTCTGAGGTAGAGGTGTGTTTATCTCTCCCGTCTGAGATAGAGGTGTGTTTATCTCTCCCGTCTGAGGTAGAGGTGTGTTTATCTCTCCGTCTGAGGTAGAGGTGTGTTTATCTCTCCCGTCTGAGATAGAGGTGTGTTTATCTCTCCCGTCTGAGGTAGAGGTGTGTTTATCTCTACCATCTGAGGTGTGTGTTATCTCTCCCGTCTGAGATAGAGGTGTGTTTATCTCTCCCGTCTGAGATAGAGGTGTGTTTATCTCTCCCGTCTGAGGTAGAGGTGTGTTTATCTCTCCCGTCTGAGGTAGAGGTGTGTTTATCTCTCCCGTCTGAGATAGAGGTGTGTTTATCTCTCCCGTCTGAGGTAGAGGTGTGTTTATCTCTCCCGTCTGAGGTAGAGGTCAGTTTTATCTCTCCCGTCTGAGATAGAGGTGTGTTTATCTCTACCGTCTGAGGTAGAGGTGTGTTTATCTCTACCGTCTGAGGTAGAGGTGTGTTTATCTCTCCCGTCTGAGGTAGAGGTGTGTTTATCTCTCCCGTCTGAGGTAGAGGTGTGTTTATCTCTACCGTCTGAGGTAGAGGTGTGTTTATCTCTACCGTCTGAGATAGAGGTGTGTTTATCTCTCCTGTCTGAGATAGAGGTGTGTTTATCTCTACCGTCTGAGATAGAGGTGTGTTTATCTCTCCCGTCTGAGATAGAGGTGTGTTTATCTCTACCGTCTGAGATAGAGGTGTGTTTATCTCTCCCGTCTGAGATAGAGGTGTGTTTATCTCTCCCGTCTGAGATAGAGGTGTGTTTATCTCTACCGTCTGAGATAGAGGTGTGTTTATCTCTACCGTCTGAGATAGAGGTGTATTTATCTCTCCCGTCTGAGGTAGAGGTGTGTTTATCTCTACCGTCTGAGATAGTTGATGTTAATCTCTCCTTCTATCTCTCCCGTCTGAGATAGAGGTGTGTTTATCTCTACCGTCTGAGGTAGAGGTGTGTTTATCTCTACCGTCTGAGGTAGAGGTGTGTTTGGGAGTGGCAGAGATGGAAGGAGTAGGAACACACTAATCTGATCTAAGGTCAGTTTTAAGTTATTCCTAAAAGTTAGCACTCAGTTAGGACTGAGCAGGATAGCTGATCCTAGGTCTGTGCCTGCCGGGCCTATTCTACCCAGAGCATAACATCACTGACAGTGTGTGGCAGTACTCAGCAGGGCTGTAGTGGCGATACATGTCCACTAGGGGGCAGCAGCAGTAGGTCCTATGTGTCTGTGACAGTCTGTAACATGACTGTCTCATTACAAACACATGAGACTGTGGGACATTGATGTTTAGAGTCACATTAGAGAGGCCTAATGTGTGGTTCTGTAATCACACACTATCGTCATAATCTTTATTTTAATGTCAGTGCTGGAATCCCTTTCAAAACATTTTGGTGTTTGAAGTTGTCTTTGAGGAGTGACACGCGCGCGTGCTGCTCCTCAGTGATGGAATGACTGTTTACTGTTATACTGAAGAGATATCTCAGTGCCTGTGCTCTGTCATTAACAGACAATTACAGAATGAGAGAGGGGGGGTAGAGACAGACAGACAGACAATTACAGAATGAGAGAGGGGGGGTAGAGCCAGACAGACAGACAATTACAGAATGAGAGGGGTGGGGGGGGGGTTGAGCCAGACAGACAGACAATTACAGAATGAGAGAGGGGGGGGGGTAGAGCCAGACAGACAATTACAGAATGAGAGAGGGGGGGGTAGAGACAGACAGACAGACAATTACAGAATGAGAGAGGGGGGTAGAGACAGACAGACAGACAATTAGAGAATGAGAGAGGGGGGTAGAGACAGACAGACAATTACAGAATGAGAGAAGGGGATAGAGACAGACATACAGACAATTAGAGAATGAGAGAGGGGGTAGAGACAGACAGACAGACAATTAGAGAATGAGAGAGAGAGGGGGGTAGAGCCAGACAGACAGACAATTACAGAATGAGAGAGGGGGGTAGAGACAGACAGACAGACAATTAGAGAATGAGAGGGGGGGTAGAGACAGACAGACAGACATTTGCAGAATGAGAGAGGGAGGGGTAGAGACAGACAGACAATTACAGAATGAGAGGGGTGGGGGTAGAGACAGACAGACAGACAGACAATTATAGAATGAGAGAGGGGGGTAGAGACAGACAGACAGACAATTACAGAATGAGAGAGGGAGGGGTAGAGACAGACAGACAGACATTTACAGAATGAGAGGGGGGGGGTAGAGCCAGACAGACAGGCAATTCGAGAATGAGAGGGGGGTAGAGCCAGACAGACATTTACAGAATGAGAGAGGGAGGGGTAGAGACAGACAGACAATTACAGAATGAGAGAGGGGGGTAGAGACAGACAGACAGACAGACAGACAGACAGACAGACAGACAGACAGACAGACAGACAGACAGACAGACAGACAGACAGACAGACAGACAGACAGACAGACAGACAGACAGACAGACAGACATTTACAGAATGAGAGAGGGGGGTAGAGCCAGACAGACAGACAATTCGAGAATGAGAGAGGGGGGTAGAGCCAGACAGACAGACAATTTGAGAATGAGAGAGAGGGGGGTAGAGCCAGACAGACAGACAATTCGAGAATGAGAGAGGGGTTGAGCCAGACAGACATTTACAGAATGAGAGAGGGAGGGAGACAGACAGACATTTAGAGACAGACAGACAGACATTTACAGAATGAGAGAGGGAGGGGTAGAGACAGACAGACAATTACAGAATGAGAGAGGGAGGGGTAGAGACAGACAGACAGACATTTACAGAATGAGAGAGGGAGGGGTAGAGACAGACAGACAGACATTTACAGAATGAGAGGGGGGTAGAGCCAGACAGACAGACAATTAGAGAATGAGAGGGGGGGGTAGAGTCAGACAGACAGACAATTAGAGAATGAGAGAGGGGGGGGGGGGTAGAGTCAGACAGACAGACAATTAGAGAATGAGAGGGGGGTGAGGTAGAGTCAGCCAGACAGACAATTAGAGAATGAAAGAGGGGGGTAGAGCCAGACAGACAGACAATTAGAGAATGAGAGAGGGGGTAGAGCCAGACAGACAGACAATTAGAGAATGAGAGAGGGGGGGTAGAGCCAGACAGACAGACAATTAGAGAATGAGAGGGGGGGGGTAGAGCCAGACAAACAGACATTTACAGAATGAGAGAGGGGGGGTAGAGCCAGACAGACAGACAATTAGAGAATGAGAGGGGGGGGGGGTGGAGCCAGACAGACAGACAATTAGAGAATGAGAGAGGGGTAAAGAGAGTGAGAGAGAGAGAGAGAGAGAGAGAGAGAGAGAGTTGACATGTTGACACTCGCTGCACACCAGACACCTCAAATTCCTGTGTGTGTGTGTGTGTGTGTGTGTGTGTGTGTGTGTGTGTGTGTGTGTGTGTGTGTGTGTGTGTGTGTGTGTGTGTGTGTGTGTGTGTGTGTGTGTGTGTGTGTGTGTGTGTGTGTGTGTGTCTGTGTCTGTGTCTGTGTCTGTGTCTGTGTCTGTGTCTGTGTCTGTGTCTGTGTGTGTGTGTGTGTGTGTGTGTGTGTGTGTGTGTGTGTGTGTGTGTGTGTGTGTGTGTGTGTGTTGGACTGGGTGGGTCAGTAAAACACTTCTCTCTCACACACACACCCATAACTGGCATTATGAGGTATCATTTAGTGAAGTATAAATTAGTGAAATATAAGCTAGTGAGGGAAGTTAGATGAAGTAAGTGTGTGTGTGTGTGTGTGTGTGTGTGTGTGTGTGTGTGTGTGTGTGTGTGTGTGTGTGTGTGTGTGTGTGTGTGTGTGTGTGTGTGTGTGTGTGTGTGTGTGTGTGCGTGCGTGCGTGCGTGCGTGTGCAACATGTTCTTGTAATCACTGACTGGCCGTAATGGAGATGCTTCACATGGCACCACTGTCCCTAGTGACATCACACACACACACACACACACACACACACACACACACACACACACACACACACACACACACACACACACACACACACACACACACACACACTCCCAGAGAGAACCATGTGTATAGTGTGTGTGTGTTCAGCACTTGTATAACATGTTGATTGTTACAGCATCAGCCTTCATCCCAAATGGCACCCTATTCCCTATATAGTGCACTACTTTTGACCAGAGTTCTATGGGCCCTGGCACCCTATTCCCTATATAGTGCACTACTTTTGACCAGAGTTCTATGGGCCCTGGCACCCTATTCCCTATATAGTGCACTACTTTTGACCAGAGTTCTATGGGCCCTGTCACCCTATTCCCTATATAGTGCACTACTTTTGACCAGAGTTCTATGGGCCCTGGCACCCTATTCCCTATATAGTGCACTACTTTTGACCAGAGTTCTATGGGCCCTGGCACCCTATTCCCTATATAGTGCACTACTTTTGACCAGAGTTCTATGGGCCCTGGCACCCTATTCCCTATATAGTGCACTACTTTTGACCAGAGTTCTATGGGCCCTGGCACCCTATTCCCTATATAGTGCACTACTTTTGACCAGAGTTCTATGGGCCCTGGCACCCTATTCCCTATATAGTGCACTACTTTTGACCAGAGTTCTATGGGCCCTGGCACCCTATTCCCTATTGCACTACTTTTGACCAGAGTTCTATGGGCCCTGGCACCCTATTCCCTATATAGTGCACTACTTTTGACCAGAGTTCTATGGGCCCTGGCACCCTATTCCCTATATAGTGCACTACTTTTGACCAGAGTTCTATGGGCCCTGGCACCCTATTCCCTATATAGTGCACTACTTTAGACCAGAGTTCTATGGGCCCTGTCACCCTATTCCCTATATAGTGCACTACTTTTGACCAGAGTTCTATGGGCCCTGGCACCTATTCCCTATATAGTGCACTACTTTTGACCAGAGTTCTATGGGCCCTGGCACCCTATTCCCTATATAGTGCACTACTTTTGACCAGAGTTCTATGGGCCCTGGCACCCTATTCCCTATATAGTGCACTACTTTTGACCAGAGTTCTATGGGCCCTGGCACCCTATTCCCTATATAGTGCACTACTTTTGACCAGAGTTCTATGGGCCCTGGCACCCTATTCCCTATATAGTGCACTACTTTTGACCAGAGTTCTATGGGCCCTGGCACCCTATTCCCTATATAGTGCACTACTTTAGACCAGAGTTCTATGGGCCCTGTCACCCTATTCCCTATATAGTGCACTACTTTTGACCAGAGTTCTATGGGCCCTGGCACCCTATTCCCTATATAGTGCACTACTTTAGACCAGAGTTCTATGGGCCCTGTCACCCTATTCCCTATATAGTGCACTACTTTTGACCAGAGTTCTATGGGCCCTGGCACCCTATTCCCTATATAGTGCACTACTTTTGACCAGAGTTCTATGGGCCCTGGCACCCTATTCCCTATATAGTGCACTACTTTTGACCAGAGTTCTATGGGCCCTGGCACCCTATTCCCTATATAGTGCACTACTTTTGACCAGAGTTCTATGGGCCCTGGCACCCTATTCCCTATATAGTGCACTACTTTTGACCAGAGTTCTATTCCCTATTCCCTATAGTGCACTACTTTTGACCAGAGTTCTATGGGCCCTGGCACCCTATTCCCTATATAGTGCACTACTTTAGACCAGAGTTCTATGGGCCCTGTCACCCTATTCCCTATATAGTGCACTACTTTTGACCAGAGTTCTATGGGCCCTGGCACCCTATTCCCTATATAGTGCACTACTTTTGACCAGAGTTCTATGGGCCCTGTCACCCTATTCCCTATATAGTGCACTACTTTTGACCAGAGTTCTATGGGCCCTGGCACCCTATTCCCTATATAGTGCACTACTTTTGACCAGAGTTCTATGGGCCCTGGCACCCTATTCCCTATATAGTGCACTACTTTTGACCAGAGTTCTATGGGCCCTGGCACCCTATTCCCTATATAGTGCACTACTTTTGACCAGAGTTCTATGGGCCCTGTCACCCTATTCCCTATATAGTGCACTACTTTTGACCAGAGTTCTATGGGCCCTGGCACCCTATTCCCTATATAGTGCACTACTTTTGACCAGAGTTCTATGGGCCCTGGCACCCTATTCCCTATATAGTGCACTACTTTTGACCAGAACCCTATGGCAAATGGCACCCTATTCCTTATATATAGTGCACTACTTTAGACCAGACTTCTATGGGCACTATATAGGGAATAGCATCAGGTTTGGGCAGCAGCCTGTTTCCATAGTGTGGGATGGAGGAGTGGGATGGGAATGTGAAACCTCTGGAATACGTCATCTCCTCTTCCTCTCCTCTTCATGATCAACTGCTTCCCAGAGACGGAGAGGGACAGGAGCACCTCCTTGTATCTTTCTAGATGCTTTGAAACATTTCTACATTCCGTTCTACTTCTGAGACGCAGATACAGAAATACTCTCTGTCTCCAGTAGAGGGGACAGCATGGATACTTCTGAGACGCAGATACAGAGATACTCTCTGTCTCCAGTAGAGGGGACAGCATGGATACTTCTGAGACGCAGATACAGAGACAGCATGGATACTTCTGAGACGCAGATACAGAGATACTCTCTGTCTCCAGTAGAGTAGAGGGGACAGCATGGATACTTCTGAGACGCAGATACAGAAATACTCTCTGTCTCCAGTAGAGTAGAGGGGACAGCATGGATACTTCTGAGACGCAGATACAGAAATACTCTCTGTCTCCAGTAGAGTAGAGGGGACAGCATGGATACTTCTGAGACGCAGATACAGAAATACTCTCTGTCTCCAGTAGAGGGGGGACAGCATGGATACTTCTGAGACGCAGATACAGAAATACTCTCTGTCTCCAGTAGAGTAGAGGGGACAGCATGGATACTTCTAAGACGCAGATACAGAGATACTCTCTGTCTCCAGTAGAGGGGACAGCATGGATACTTCTGAGACGCAGATACAGAAATACTCTCTGTCTCCAGTAGAGTAGAGGGGACAGCATGGATACTTCTAAGAC
>NW_025745945.1:30000-35000 GCF_021184085.1 Oncorhynchus gorbuscha | reverse complement strand
ACGTCTCACTACGTCTCACTACAACAGTAAACACACCTACGTCTCACTACAACAGTAAACACACCTACGTCTCACTACAACAGTAAACACACCTACGTCTCACTACAACAGTAAACACACCTACGTCTCACTACGTCTCACTACGTCTCACTACGTCTCACTACAACAGTAAACACACCTACGTCTCACTACATCTCACTACAACAGTAAACACACCTACATCTCACTACAACAGTAAACACACCTACGTCTCACTACAACAGTAAACACACCTATGTCTCACTACAACAGTAAACACACCTACATCTCACTACAACAGTAAACACACCTACGTCTCACCTACGTCTCACTACAACAGTAAACACACCTACGTCTCACTACGTCTCATTACAACAGTAAACACACCTACGTCTCACTACAACAGTAAACACACCTACGTCTCACTACGTCTCACTACAACAGTAAACACACCTACGTCTCACTACAACAGTAAACACACCTACGTCTCACTACGTCTCACTACGTCTCACTACAACAGTAAACACACCTACGTCTCACTACATCTCACTACAACAGTAAACACACCTACATCTCACTACAACAGTAAACACACCTACGTCTCACTACAACAGTAAACACACCTACGTCTCACTACATCTCACTACAACAGTAAACACACCTACATCTCACTACAACAGTAAACACACCTACGTCTCACTACGTCTCACTACGTCTGTTCATCATCTCTCCTCTGTTCATCATCTCTCCTCTCCTCTGTTCATCATCTCTCCTCTCCTCTGTTCATCATCTCTCCTCTGTTCATCATCTCTCCTCTCCTCTGTTCATCATCTCTCCTCTGTTCATCATCTCTCCTCTGTTCATCATCTCTCCTCTGTTCATCATCTCTCCTCTGTTCATCATCTCTCCTCTGTTCATCATCTCTCCTCTGTTCATCATCTCTCCTCTCCTCTGTTCATCATCTCTCCTCTCCTCTGTTCATCATCTCTCCTCTCCTCTGTTCATCATCTCTCCTCTGTTCATCATCTCTCCTCTGTTCATCATCTCTCCACTCCTCTGTTCATCATCTCTCCTCTGTTCATCATCTCTCCTCTGTTCATCATCTCTCCTCTCCTCTGTTCATCATCTCTCCACTCCTCTGTTCATCATCTCTCCTCTGTTCATCATCTCTCCTCTGTTCATCATCTCTCCTCTCCTCTGTTCATCATCTCTCCTCTCCTCTGTTCATCATCTCTCCTCTCCTCTGTTCATCATCTCTCCTCTCCTCTGTTCATCATCTCTCCTCTGTTCATCATCTCTCCTCTGTTCATCATCTCTCCTCTGTTCATCATCTCTCCACTCCTCTGTTCATCATCTCTCCTCTCCTCTGTTCATCATCTCTCCTCTGTTCATCATCTCTCCTCTCCTCTGTTCATCATCTCTCCTCTCCTCTGTTCATCATCTCTCCTCTGTTCATCATCTCTCCTCTGTTCATCATCTCTCCTCTGTTCATCATCTCTCCTCTCCTCTGTTCATCATCTCTCCTCTGTTCATCATCTCTCCTCTGTTCATCATCTCTCCTCTGTTCATCATCTCTCCTCTGTTCATCATCTCTCCTCTGTTTATCATCTCTCCTCTCCTCTGTTCATCATCTCTCCTCTGTTCATCATCTCTCCTCTCCTCTGTTCATCATCTCTCCTCTCCTCTGTTCATCATCTCTCCTCTCCTCTGTTCATCATCTCTCCTCTCCTCTGTTCATCATCTCTCCTCTCCTCTGTTCATCATCTCTCCTCTCCTCTGTTCATCATCTCTCCTCTCCTCTGTTCATCATCTCTCCTCTCCTCTGTTCATCATCTCTCCTCTGTTCATCATCTCTCTCCTCTGTTCATCATCTCTCCTCTCCTCTGTTCATCATCTCTCCTCTCCTCTGTTCATCATCTCTCCTCTCCTCTGTTCATCATCTCTCCTCTCCTCTGTTCATCATCTCTCCTCTCCTCTGTTCATCATCTCTCCTCTGTTCATCATCTCTCCTCTCCTCTGTTCATCATCTCTCCTCTCCTCTGTTCATCATCTCTCCTCTCCTCTGTTCATCATCTCTCCTCTCCTCTGTTCATCATCTCTCCTCTCCTCTGTTCATCATCTCTCCTCTCCTCTGTTCATCATCTCTCCTCTCCTCTGTTCATCATCTCTCCTCTCCTCTGTTCATCATCTCTCCTCTCCTCTGTTCATCATCTCTCCTCTGTTCATCATCTCTCCTCTGTTCATCATCTCTCCTCTGTTCATCATCTCTCCTCTGTTCATCATCTCTCCTCTCCTCTGTTCATCATCTCTCCTCTGTTCATCATCTCTCCTCTGTTCATCATCTCTCCTCTCCTCTGTTCATCATCTCTCCTCTGTTCATCATCTTTCCTCTGTTCATCATCTCTCCTCTGTTCATCATCTCTCCTCTGTTCATCATCTCTCCTCTCCTCTGTTCATCATCTCTCCTCTGTTCATCATCTCTCCTCTGTTCATCATCTCTCCTCTCCTCTGTTCATCATCTCTCCTCTGTTCATCATCTCTCCTCTCCTCTGTTCATCATCTCTCCTCTGTTCATCATCTCTCCTCTCCTCTGTTCATCATCTCTCCTCTCCTCTGTTCATCATCTCTCCTCTCCTCTGTTCATCATCTCTCCTCTGTTCATCATCTCTCCTCTGTTCATCATCTCTCCTCTCCTCTGTTCATCATCTCTCCTCTCCTCTGTTCATCATCTCTCCTCTGTTCATCATCTCTCCTCTCCTCTGTTCATCATCTCTCCTCTCCTCTGTTCATCATCTCTCCTCTCCTCTGTTCATCATCTCTCCTTTGTTCATCATCTCTCCTCTCCTCTGTTCATCATCTCTCCTCTCCTCTGTTCATCATCTCTCCTCTGTTCATCATCTCTCCTCTGTTCATCATCTCTCCTCTCCTCTGTTCATCATCTCTCCTCTCCTCTGTTCATCATCTCTCCTCTGTTCATCATCTCTCCTCTCCTCTGTTCATCATCTCTCCTCTCCTCTGTTCATCATCTCTCCTCTGTTCATCATCTCTCCTCTGTTCATCATCTCTCCACTCCTCTGTTCATCATCTCTCCTCTCCTCTGTTCATCATCTCTCCTCTCCTCTGTTCATCATCTCTCCTCTGTTCATCATCTCTCCTCTGTTCATCATCTCTCCTCTCCTCTGTTCATCATCTCTCCTCTCCTCTGTTCATCATCTCTCCTCTGTTCATCATCTCTCCTCTGTTCATCATCTCTCCTCTGTTCATCATCTCTCCTCTGTTCATCATCTCTCCTCTGTTCATCATCTCTCCTCTGTTCATCATCTCTCCTCTGTTCATCATCTCTCCTCTGTTCATCATCTCTCCTCTGTTCATCATCTCTCCTCTCCTCTGTTCATCATCTCTCCTCTGTTCATCATCTCTCCTCTCCTCTGTTCATCATCTCTCCTCTGTTCATCATCTCTCCTCTGTTCATCATCTCTCCTCTCCTCTGTTCATCATCTCTCCTCTCTCTGTTCATCATCTCTCCTCTGTTCATCATCTCTCCTCTGTTCATCATCTCTCCACTCCTCTGTTCATCATCTCTCCTCTCCTCTGTTCATCATCTCTCTCTCCTCTGTTCATCATCTCTCCTCTGTTCATCATCTCTCCTCTGTTCATCATCTCTCCTCTCCTCTGTTCATCATCTCTCCTCTCCTCTGTTCATCATCTCTCCTCTGTTCATCATCTCTCCTCTCCTCTGTTCATCATCTCTCCTCTCCTCTGTTCATCATCTCTCCTCTGTTCATCATCTCTCCTCTCCTCTGTTCATCATCTCTCCTCTCCTCTGTTCATCATCTCTCCTCTGTTCATCATCTCTCCTCTGTTCATCATCTCTCCTCTCCTCTGTTCATCATCTCTCCTCTCCTCTGTTCATCATCTCTCCTCTGTTCATCATCTCTCCTCTGTTCATCATCTCTCCTCTGTTCATCATCTCTCCTCTCCTCTGTTCATCATCTCTCCTCTGTTCATCATCTCTCTCTCCTCTGTTCATCATCTCTCCTCTGTTCATCATCTCTCCTCTGTTCATCATCTCTCCTCTCCTCTGTTCATCATCTCTCCTCTCCTCTGTTCATCATCTCTCCTCTGTTCATCATCTCTCCTCTGTTCATCATCTCTCCTCTGTTCATCATCTCTCCTCTGTTCATCATCTCTCCTCTCCTCTGTTCATCATCTCTCCTCTCCTCTGTTCATCATCTCTCCTCTCCTCTGTTCATCATCTCTCCTCTGTTCATCATCTGTTCTGTTTCTCCTCTCCTCTGTTCATCATCTGTTCTGTTTCTCCTCTCTAAGGCCCCTTCCTCTGACCTGTTGTCTCTCCTCCAAATTGCCTGGACAAAGGTTCTGTCACTCCTTCTCTCCGTCTCCTTCTCTCCCTGTCCGTCACTCTCATCACTTCTGCTGTTCTGTTTGCTTTTCTCATGCATCTCAGAGATGTGTGTGTCTACTCTGTTTGTCTTGGACCCCATAGTGTGTCGTCTCCCATAGTGTGCCGTCTCTCTGGCTGTACAGGGCTTTACTAGGTCCATGTCTGTATCTCTCTAGCTGTACAGGGCTTTACTAGGTCCATGTCTGTATCTCTCTCTGGCTGTACAGGGCTTTACTAGGTCCATGTCTGTATCTCTCTCTAGCTGTACAGGGCTTTACTAGGTCCATGTCTGTATCTCTCTCTAGCTGTACAGGGCTTTACTAGGACCATGTCTGTATCTCTCTCTAGCTGTACAGGGCTTTACTAGGTCCATGTCTGTATCTCTCTCTAGCTGTACAGGGCTTTACTAGGTCCATGTCTGTATCTCTCTCTAGCTGTACAGGGCTTTACTAGGTCCATGTCTGTATCTCTCTCTAGCTGTACAGGGCTTTACTAGGTCCATGTCTGTATCTCTCTAGCTGTACAGGGCTTTACTAGGTCCATGTCTGTATCTCTCTCTAGCTGTACAGGGCTTTAC
>NW_025745945.1:15000-22500 GCF_021184085.1 Oncorhynchus gorbuscha | reverse complement strand
TTAGGTATTCATTCAGAGTGGTTTAGTTTAGGTATTCATTCCTAGTGGTTTAGTTTAGGTATTCATTCCTAGTGGTTTAGTTTAGGTATTCATTCCTAGTGGTTTAGTTTAGGTATTCATTCCTAGTGGTTTAGTTTAGGTATTCATTCCTAGTGGTGTAGTTTAGGTATTCATTCCTAGTGGTGTAGTTTAGGTATTCATTCCTAGTGGTTTAGTTTAGGTATTCATTCCTAGTGGTGTAGTTTAGGTATTCATTCCTAGTGGTGTAGTTTAGGTATTCATTCCTAGTGGTGTAGTTTAGGTATTCATTCCTAGTGGTTTAGTTTAGGTATTCATTCCTAGTGGTTTAGTTTAGGTATTCATTCAGAGTGGTTTAGTTTAGGTATTCATTCAGAGTGGTTTAGTTTAGGTATTCATTCCTAGTGGTTTAGTTTAGGTATTCATTCCTAGTGGTTTAGTTTAGGTATTCATTCCTAATGGTGTAGTTATTCATTCCTAGTGGTTTAGTTTAGGTATTCATTCCTAGTGGTTTAGTTTAGGTATTCATTCAGAGTGGTTTAGTTTAGGTATTCATTCCTAGTGGTTTAGTTTAGGTATTCATTCCTAGTGGTTTAGTTTAGGTATTCATTCCTAGTGGTTTAGTTTAGGTATTCATTCCTAGTGGTGTAGTTTAGGTATTCATTCCTAGTGGTTTAGTTTAGGTATTCATTCCTAGTGGTTTAGTTTAGGTATTCATTCAGAGTGGTTTAGTTTCGGTATTCATTCCTAGTGGTTTAGTTTAGGTATTCATTCCTAGTGGTGTAGTTTAGGTATTCATTCCTAGTGGTTTAGTTTAGGTATTCATTCCTAGTGGTGTAGTTTAGGTATTCATTCCTAGTGGTTTAGTTTAGGTATTCATTCCTAGTGGTTTAGTTTAGGTATTCATTCCTAGTGGTTTAGTTTAGGTATTCATTCCTAGTGGTGTAGTTTAGGTATTCATTCCTAGTGGTGTAGTTTAGGTATTCATTCCTAGTGGTGTAGTTTAGGTATTCATTCCTAGTGGTTTAGTTTAGGTATTCATTCCTAGTGGTGTAGTTTAGGTATTCATTCCTAGTGGTGTAGTTTAGGTATTCATTCCTAGTGGTTTAGTTTAGGTATTCATTCCTAGTGGTTTAGTTTAGGTATTCATTCCTAGTGGTTTAGTTTAGGTATTCATTCCTAGTGGTTTAGTTTAGGTATTCATTCCTAATGGTGTAGTTATTCATTCCTAGTGGTTTAGTTTAGGTATTCATTCCTAGTGGTTTAGTTTAGGTATTCATTCCTAGTGGTTTAGTTTAGGTATTCATTCCTAGTGGTTTAGTTTAGGTATTCATTCCTAATGGTGTAGGTATTCATTCCTAGTGGTTTAGTTTAGGTATTCATTCCTAGTGGTTTAGTTTAGGTATTCATTCAGAGTGGTTTAGTTTAGGTATTCATTCCTAGTGGTGTAGTTTAGGTATTCATTCCTAGTGGTGTAGTTTAGGTATTCATTCCTAGTGGTTTAGTTTAGGTATTCATTCCTAGTGGTTTAGTTTAGGTATTCATTCCTAGTGGTTTAGTTTAGGTATTCATTCCTAGTGGTTTAGTTTAGGTATTCATTCCTAATGGTGTAGTTATTCATTCCTAGTGGTTTAGTTTAGGTATTCATTCCTAGTGGTTTAGTTTAGGTATTCATTCAGAGTGGTTTAGTTTAGGTATTCATTCCTAATGGTGTAGTTATTCATTCCTAGTGGTTTAGTTTAGGTATTCATTCCTAGTGGTTTAGTTTAGGTATTCATTCCTAATGGTGTAGTTATTCATTCCTAGTGGTTTAGTTTAGGTATTCATTCCTAGTGGTTTAGTTTAGGTATTCATTCCTAGTGGTGTAGTTTAGGTATTCATTCCTAGTGGTTTAGTTTAGGTATTCATTCAGAGTGGTTTAGTTTAGGTATTCATTCCTAGTGGTTTAGTTTAGGTATTCATTCCTAGTGGTGTAGTTTAGGTATTCATTCCTAGTGGTGTAGTTTAGGTATTCATTCCTAGTGGTGTAGTTTAGGTATTCATTCCTAGTGGTTTAGTTTAGGTATTCATTCAGAGTGGTTTAGTTTAGGTATTCATTCCTAGTGGTTTAGTTTAGGTATTCATTCCTAGTGGTGTAGTTTAGGTATTCATTCCTAGTGGTGTAGTTTAGGTATTCATTCCTAGTGGTTTAGTTTAGGTATTCATTCCTAGTGGTGTAGTTTAGGTATTCATTCCTAGTGGTGTAGTTTAGGTATTCATTCCTAGTGGTTTAGTTTAGGTATTCATTCCTAGTGGTGTAGTTTAGGTATTCATTCCTAGTGGTGTAGTTTAGGTATTCATTCCTAGTGGTTTAGTTTAGGTATTCATTCAGAGTGGTTTAGTTTAGGTATTCATTCCTAGTGGTTTAGTTTAGGTATTCATTCCTAGTGGTTTAGTTTAGGTATTCATTCCTAGTGGTGTAGTTTAGGTATTCATTCCTAGTGGTTTAGTTTAGGTATTCATTCCTAATGGTGTAGTTATTCATTCCTAGTGGTTTAGTTTAGGTATTCATTCCTAGTGGTTTAGTTTAGGTATTCATTCCTAATGGTGTAGTTATTCATTCCTAGTGGTTTAGTTATTCATTCCTAGTGGTTTAGTTTAGGTATTCATTCCTAGTGGTGTAGTTTAGGTATTCATTCCTAGTGGTGTAGTTTAGGTATTCATTCCTAGTGGTTTAGTTTAGGTATTCATTCCTAGTGGTGTAGTTTAGGTATTCATTCCTAGTGGTTTAGTTTAGGTATTCATTCCTAATGGTGTAGTTTAGGTATTCATTCCTAATGGTGTAGTTATTCATTCCTAGTGGTTTAGTTTAGGTATTCATTCCTAGTGGTTTATGTTAGGGTGATGGTTTGGGGAAGGCTTAAAACAAAATAATGATAAACTACGCATTGTTTTTATGAAGGTTCTTCCAGTACTCTCCCTGGCTAGAGTATTGTGAACTACCATGGCAGAGTGGTCTGAGTAATTGGTCTGTGTGGTCTGAGGATGCTTCATCTCCGAGCATCATGAGTTCACGCTCAGTGAACAGTGAGGAAGACATGTATCGACGTCCTCAGGACCTTTACAACCCTCCCAAATGAAATGGTAGTTATAGTGACCAGGCTGAGCTGTGAACAGAATATTGTATTTGTAAACACTAGCTGTTAGAGGAACTGGTGTTCAGTGCCAGATTAAAGATACACACAGCAGTAGAAACAACACCAACTGGTGTTTAGTGCCAGATTAAAGCTACAATCAGCAGTAGAAACAACACCAACTGGTGTTTAGTGCCAGATTAAAGCTACAATCAGCAGTAGAAACAACACCAACTGGTGTTTAGTGCCAGATTAAAGCTACAATCCACAGTAGAAACAACACCAACTGGTGTTTAGTGCCAGATTAAAGCTACAATCCGCAGTAGAAACAAGATCAACTGGTGTTTAGTGCCAGATTTAAGATACAATCAGCAGTAGAAACAAGATCAACTGGTGTTTAGTGCCAAATTTAAGATACAATCAGCAGTAGAAACAAGTTTCAGTAAAAATCTGAGGGATGTGGCTGGAGAAATGCAACCACTCAAACTTGTTTTATATACAAATATTGGAGTAAAACAAGCTTATATTTTGGGTTCTGATAGGGTGAGACAGTTCATGAGCCATTCATAAGTTATTTTATTCAATGGGTACATATAAATGGATGCTTCGGTTCGGCTGGCCGTCAGGATGCTTCAGTTCAGCTAGCTGTCAGGATGCTTCAGTTCAGCTAGCCGTCAGGATGCTTCGGTTCAGCTAGCTGTCAGGATGCTTCAGTTCAGCTAGCTGTCAGGATGCTTTGGTTCAGCTAGCTGTCAGGATGCTTCGGTTCAGCTAGCTGTCAGGATGCTTTGGTTCAGCTAGCTGTCAGGATGCTTCGGTTCAGCTAGCTGTCAGGATGCTTCAGTTCAGCTAGCTGTCAGGATGAGGATGCTTTGGTTCGACTAGCTGTCAGGATGCTTTGGTTCAGCTAGCTGTCAGGATGAGGATGCTTTGGTTCGACTAGCTGTCAGGATGAGGATGCTTTGGTTCGACTAGCTGTCAGGATGAGGATGCTTTGGTTCGACTAGCTGTCAGGATGCTTTGGTTCAGCTAGCTGTCAGGATGAGGATGCTTTGGTTCAGCTAGCCGTCAGGATGCTTCGGTTCAGCTAGCTGTCAGGATGCTTCAGTTCAGCTAGCTGTCAGGATGCTTTGGTTCAGCTAGCTGTCAGGATGCTTTGGTTCAGCTAGCTGTCAGGATGCTTCAGTTCAGCTAGCTGTCAGGATGCTTCAGTTCAGCTAGCTGTGAGGATGCTTCAGTTCAGCTAGCTGTCAGGATGCTTCGGTTCGGCTAGCTGTCAGGATGCTTTGGTTCGGCTAGCTGTCAGGATGCTTCGGTTCAGCTAGCTGTCAGGATGCTTTGGTTCAGCTAGCTGTCAGGATGCTTCGGTTCAGCTAGCTGTCAGGATGCTTTGGTTCAGCTAGCTGTCAGGATGCTTCGGTTCAGCTAGCTGCCAGGATGAGGATGCTTTGTTTCGACTAGCTGTCAGGATGCTTCGGTTCAGATAGCTGTCAGGATGCTTCGGTTCAGCTAGCTGTCAGGATGCTTCGGTTCAGCTAGCTGTCAGGATGCTTCGGTTCAACTAGCTGTCAGGATGCTTCGGTTCGACTAGCTGTCAGGATGCTTCGGTTCGACTAGCTGTCAGGATGCTTCGGTTCGACTAGCTGTCAGGATGCTTCGGTTCGACTAGCTGTCAGGATGCTTCGGTTCGACTAGCTGTCAGGATGCTTCGGTTCAGCTAGCTGTCAGGATGCTTCGGTTCACTAGCTGTCAGGATGCTTCGGTTCGACTAGCTGTCAGGATGCTTCGGTTCGACTAGCTGTCAGGATGCTTCGACTAGCTGTCAGGATGCTTCGGTTCGACTAGCTGTCAGGATGCTTCGGTTCGACTAGCTGTCAGGATGCTTCGGTTCGACTAGCTGTCAGGATGCTTCGGTTCGACTAGCTGTCAGGATGCTTCGGTTCGACTAGCTGTCAGGATGCTTCGGTTCGACTAGCTGTCAGGATGCTTCGGTTCGACTAGCTGTCAGGATGCTTCGGTTCGACTAGCTGTCAGGATGCTTCGGTTCGACTAGCTGTCAGGATGCTTCGGTTCGACTAGCTGTCAGGATGCTTCGGTTCGACTAGCTGTCAGGATGCTTCGGTTCGACTAGCTGTCAGGATGCTTTGGTTCGACTAGCTGTCAGGATGCTTCGGTTCGACTAGCTGTCAGGATGCTTCGGTTCGACTAGCTGTCAGGATGCTTCGGTTCGACTAGCTGTCAGGATGCTTCGGTTCGACTAGCTGTCAGGATGCTTCGGTTCGACTAGCTGTCAGGATGCTTCGGTTCGACTAGCTGTCAGGATGCTTCGGTTCACTAGCTGTCAGGATGCTTCGGTTCGACTAGCTGTCAGGATGCTTCGGTTCAGCTAGCTGTCAGGATGCTTCAGGTTCAGCTAGCTGTCAGGATGCTTCGGTTCAGCTAGCTGTCAGGATGCTTCGGTTCAGCTAGCTGTCAGGATGCTTCGGTTCAGCTAGCTGTCAGGATGCTTCGGTTCAGCTAGCTGTCAGGATGCTACTCCGTTCAGACCAGAACAGTCAGAACTAATCTAAAATAACTCAGGAATCTGTCATTAATTTGATGCTTTTGCTGTCAGGGTTTGGTGCAGTATTTCCCATTGAAGAAATGTGCCAGAACAGCGTAGTCTAAAATAGAGTGTCAGGAAGGGTAGTCTAATGGTTAGAGTGTAGAGGGGCAGGGTAGCCTAGTGGTTCCCATTGTAGTGGTGGCAGGGTAGTCTAGTGGTTAGAGTGTGGAGGTGGCAGCGTAGCCTAGTGGTTAGAGTGTAGAGGCTGCAGGTAGTCTAGTGGTTAGAGTGTAGTGGTGGCAGGGCCTAGTGGTTAGTGGTTGGACTGGAGTAACCGGAGCCTTGTGGTTCAAGTGTAGAGGCTGACAGGTAGTCTGTGGTTCTGCCCCTGAAATGGCAGGACTTAACCCACTGTTCCCAGGCCTCAAATGGCAGAAAATAAGAAGAATGTGTTCTTAACTGACTTGCCTGGTTAAATAAAGGTAAAATAAAAGTAAATGAAAATGAGTCGTCTCTCGTTGAATGACAACGAAGACTTTATTTATGAAGAATCAATACAGTTGACCAATCACGGACGAAGGGGCGTAGACTTTATTGAAGAATCCATACAGTTGACCAATTACGGACGAAGGGGCGTAGACTTTATTTTTAGAATCCATACAGTTGACCAATCACGGACGAAGGGGCGTAGACTTTATTGAAGAATCCATCCAGTTGACCAATCACGGACGAAGGGGCGTAGACTTTATTTTTAGAATCCATACAGTTGACCAATCACGGACGAAGGGGCGTAGACTTTATTTTTAGAATCCATACAGTTGACCAATCACGGACGAATGGGCGTAAACCTTACCCGAAATCTAAAACAAACAATAAAATGTAATCATAAAATATGAACCAACTCCTCCCAACTGTTCTGTCTAGGAAGCATGCGGACCCCTTAAAAGGGGCACCTCACCTGGCTTAAAAGACTCTCTCACACACACACACACACACACACACACACACACACACACACACACACACACACACACACACACACACACACACACACACACACACACACACACACACACACACACACAGTGAGATGTAGTAGACAGCTGTGTGTATATAACTGATGATTGGTAATTAGTAGTTGAGTCAGGAAACTATGAGCGCTATGAAGCACCTGTTTCCAAACCGCAATAACCCCCCTGTAGTGATGTCAGGAGAACATTGACCCCCCTGTAGTGATGTCAGGAGAACATTGCCCCCCTGTAGTGATGTCAGGAGAACATTGACCCCCTGTAGTGATGTCAGGAGAACATTGACCCCCCTGTTGATGTCAGGAGAACATTGACCCCCTGTAGTGATGTCAGCTTCACCCAGTTGGTTGATATGTAATTTCAACCCAGTCAGTCTGGATATTGTCAGTCTGGATATTGTCAGTCTGGATATTGTCAGTCTGGATATTGCCAGTCTGGATATTGTCAGTCTGGATATTGTCAGTCTGGATATTGCCAGTCTGGATATTGCCAGTCTGGATATTGTCAGTCTGGATATTGCCAGTCTGGATATTGTCAGTCTGGATATTGCCAGTCTGGATATTGACTGACTGGGTTGAAGCTATTTCAGCACAACTAAAATTGCTCTTTTAGTGAACCAAGATCCTCTTAGACAGGGGCACGTTGCTCTATCCTCTCTTATTCAGGGGCACATTGCTCTATCCTCTCTTAGACAGGGGCACGTTGCTCTATCCTCTCTTAGACAGGGGCACATTGCTCTATCCTCTCTTAGACAGGGGCACGTTGCTCTATCCTCTCTTAGACAGGGGCACGTTGC
>NW_025745945.1:5000-10000 GCF_021184085.1 Oncorhynchus gorbuscha | reverse complement strand
GAGGGGCGGCAGGTAGCACACACACACACACACACACAGATATGTTAGAGGGGCAGGTAGCCTATATATATACACACACACAGGGGCGTGCAAATGCATACACGCACTATAATGTGTTCTGTGTACAGACTCATGTCCTGGATGGTAGCCTAATGTTGGTTCTAAAACACTGGCTCAGATGGCCTAGGTATCCTTAAATGGTTGAGGGGCGGCAGGTAGCTCTAGTGTCTGTTTGCCTTGGAGGGTCAGAGATCCTCTGAGGGAGCAACACAGGGATCAATCATAAAGACAGACTGTGTGTTTGCAGCCTAAGGTCATTCTAGAGGGGAGAAGAGGTAGCCTAGTGGGTCAGAGAGGTGGCGGCAGAGTAGACAGAGAGGTTAGAGAGAGGAGGAGAGACAGAGAGTGGTTCTCTGGGCGGCAGGTAGCCTAGTGGTTAGAGGGACACAGGTAGCCTAGATATGTACAGAGGGGAGAGAGAGAGAGCCAGACAGATACACAGACAGAAGAGTCAAACTGGAGAGGTCAGAAGTGGACTGAGTCAGACTCAGAGACACCTGGATGGTACACTATAATAGAGAGAAAGGTGAACACTAGGAAGAGTGTTCTAAAACACTGGCTGGATACAGGAAGAGTGGAGAGTGAAGACAGACAGATCAGAGATAGAACAGGGAGAGAGGTCTGTTTGCCTTGGAGAGACAGAGAGAGACGGATAGAGAGAAAGAGTGCGAGGTCAACAGACAGATAGAGATAGAAAGGGAGAGATGAAGAGTGAGAGAGAGAAAGCGAGAGCGAGAGGCAGGGAGAGTGAGAAGACCTGTTGCCACAACTGAAGCCCAAGCCAGTGAAGAACAAACACCATTGTAAATACAACCCATATTAATGTTTATTTATTTTCCCTTTTGTACTTTCACTATTTGCACATCGTTACAACACTGTACATCCAGTGTATATAGACAGAGAGAGACACAGAGAGAGACACAGAGAGAGACACAGAGAGAGAGACACAGAGAGAGAGAGAGACAGAGAGAGAGAGACACAGAGAGACAGAGACACAGAGAGAGAGACACAGAGAGAGACACAGAGGTATAGTTGGTTATAGTATATAACTCTGTGGTAGTTAATTAACCTACCAGGTTGAGGGTTATAACATTGGCTTCCTCTAGACTATATCTTAACTGTCTGTCCAGACTCTGTCTAGACTACTGCCCCCCCTCTAGACTACTGCCCCCCCCTCTAGACTTGTCCCCCTCTAGACTACTGCCCCCCTCTAGACTACATACCTCCTCTAGACTACTGCCCCCCTCTAGACTACTGAGAGACTGCCACCCCCTCTAGACTACTGCCGCCCCCTCTAGACTACACCCCCCTCTAGACTACTGCCCCCCCTCTAGACTACTGCTGCCCCCTCTAGACTACTGCTCCCCCCTCTAGACTACTGCCCCCCTCTAGACTACTGCAGACTACTGCCCCCTCTGACTACTGCAGCCCCCTCTAGACTACTGCAGACACTGGGTCTAGACTACTGCCACCCCCTCTAGACTACTGCCCCCCCTCTAGACTACTGCCGCCCCCTCTAGACTACTGCCCCCCTCTAGACTACTGCCACCCCCCTCTAGACTACTGCAGGACCCCCTCCTCTAGACTACTGCCCCCCCTCTCTAGACTACTGCCGCCCTCCTCTAGACTACTGAGCCCACAGACTACTGCCCCCCCCTCTAGACTACTGCCACCCCCTCTAGACTAATTAAATCACCCCCCTCTAGACTACTGCCACCCTCCTCTAGACTACTGCCCCCCCTCTAGACTACTGCCACCCCCTCTAGACTACTGCCCCCCTCTAGACTACTGCCACCCTCCTCTAGACTACTGCCGCCCCCTCTAGACTACTGCCAGACTCTAGACTACTGCCCCCCTCTAGACTACTGCCAGCCCTCTAGACTACTGCCACCCCCTCTAGACTACTGCCGCCCCCTCTAGACTACTGCCCCCCTCTAGACTACTGCCGCCCTCCTCTTCTAGACTACTGCCGCCCCCTCTAGACTACTGCCGCCCTCCTCTAGACTACTGCCGCCCCCTCTAGACTACTGCCCCCCTCTAGACTACTGCCGCCCTCTAGACTACTGCCACCCCCTCTAGACTACTGCCCCCCTCTAGACTACTGCCGCCCCCTCTAGACTACTGCCGCCCCTCTAGACTACTGCCGCCCCTCTAGACTACTGCCCCCCCTCTAGACTACTGCCCCTCTAGACTACTGCCCCCCCTCTAGACTACTGCCACTAGACTACTGCCCCCTCTAGACTACTGCCCCCTCTAGACTACTGCCGCCCCCTCTAGACTACTGCCGCCCTCCTCTAGACTACTGCCGCCTCCTCTAGACTACTGCCGCCCCCCTCTAGACTACTGCCACCCTCCTCTAGACTACTGCCCTCCAGACTACTGCCGCCCCTCTAGACTACTGCCGCCCCCGCTGACTACTCCTCCTCTAGACTACTGCCGCCCCCTCTAGACTACTGCCACCCTCCTCTAGACTACTGCCGCCCCCTCTAGACTACTGCCGCCCTCCTCTAGACTACTGCCGCCCCTCTAGACTACTGCCGCCCTCCTCTAGACTACTGCCGCCCTCCTCTAGACTACTGCCACCCCCTCTAGACTACTGCCGCCCCCTCTGACTACTGCCGCCCTCCTCTAGACTACTGCCGCCCCCTCTAGACTACTGCCCCCTCCTCTAGACTACTGCCGCCCCCTCTAGACTACTGCCGCCCTCCTCTAGACTACTGCCGCCCTCCTCTAGACTACTGCCGCCCCCTCTAGACTACTGCCGCCCTCCTCTAGACTACTGCCGCCCCCTCTAGACTACTGCCGCCCCCTCTAGACTACTGCCAGCCCCCTCTAGACTACTGCCGCCCTCTAGACTACTGCCCCCCTCTAGACTACTGCCGCCCCCTCTAGACTACTGCCGCCCTCCTCTAGACTACTGCCGCCCCTAGCGCCCTCCTCTAGACTACTGCCGCCCCTCTAGACTACCCCTCTAGACTACTGCCCCCCCTCTAGACTACTGCCGCCCCCTCTAGACTACTGCTGCCCCCTCTAGACTACTGCCGCCCTCCTCTAGACTACTGCCCCCCCTCTAGACTACTGCCGCCCTCCTCTAGACTACTGCCGCCCCCTCTAGACTACTGCCGCCCTCCTCTAGACTACTGCCGCCCCCTCTAGACTACTGCCGCCCCTCTAGACTACTGCCGCCCTCCTCTAGACTACTGCCCCCCTCTAGACCCCCCCTCTAGACTACTGCCCCCCTCTAGACCTCCCCCCTCTAGACTACTGCCGCCCCCTGGACTACCCGCCCCTAGACTACTGCCGCCCCCTCTAGACTACTGCCCCCCCCTCTAGACTACTGCCGCCCCTCTAGACTACTGCCGCCCTCTAGACTACTGCCCCCCTCTAGACTACTGCTGCCCTCCTCTAGACTACTGCAGCCCCCTCTAGACTACTGCCGCCCCTCTCTAGACTACTGCCCCCCCTCTAGACTACTGCCGCCCCTCACGCTGCCTCTAGACTACTGCCGCCCTCCTCTAGACTACTGCCGCCCTCCTCTAGACTACTGCCGCCTCCTCTAGACTACTGCCCCCTCTAGACTACTGCCGCCCCCTCTAGACTACTGCCGCCCCTCTAGACTACTGCCGCCTCCTCTAGACTACTGCCGCCCCCTCTAGACTACTGCACCCCTCCTCTAGACTACTGCCCCCCCCTAGACTACTGCCGCCCCTCTAGACTACTGCCGCCCTCCTCTAGACTACTGCCGCCCTCTAGACTACTGCCGCCTCCCTCTAGACTACTGCCCTCTAGACTACTGCCGCCCTCCTCTAGACTACTGCCGCCCTCCTCTAGACTACTGCCGCCCCCCTCTAGACTACTGCCGCCCCCTCTAGACTACTGCCGCCCCCTCTAGACTACTGCCGCCCTCTAGACTACTGCCGCCCCCTCTAGACTACTGCCCCTCCTCTAGACTACTGCCGCCCTCCTCTAGACTACTGCCCCCTCTAGACTACTGCCGCCCCCCCTAGACTACTGCCCCCCCTCTAGACTACTGCCGCCCTCCTCTAGACTACTGCCGCCCCCTCTAGACTACTGCCGCCCCCCTCTAGACTACTGCCCCCTCTAGACTACTGCCCCCTCCTCTAGACTACTGCCGCCCTCTAGACTACTGCCGCCCTCTAGACTACTGCCCCCCTCCTCTAGACTACTGCCGTCCTCTAGACTACTGCCGCCCTCCCTCAGACTACTGCCGCCCTCCTCTAGACTACTGCCGCCCCCTCTAGACTACTGCCGCCCTCCTCTAGACTACTGCCGCCCTCTAGACTACTGCCGCCCTCCTCTAGACTACTGCCGCCCTCCTCTAGACTACTGCCGCCTCCTCTAGACTACTGCCGCCCCCTCTAGACTACTGCCGCCTCTAGACTACTGCCGCCTCCTTTGCCGCCCTCCTAGACTACTGGGCCAGGACTACTGCCGCCCTCCTCTAGACTACTGCCGCCCCCTCTAGACTACTGCAGCCCTCCTCCTGACTACTGCCGCCCTCCTCTAGACTACTGGGCCCTTCTAGACTAGCTGCCCTCCTCTGTTACTTCTAACTACTGCCGCCCTCCTGGACTACTACTTTATCTGGACTACTGCAGCCCCCTCTGGACTGTGTTCTAGACTAGCCCCTCTGGACTGGGCCCCCTCTGGACTACTGCCGCCCCCTTAAGCTAGCTCTCTGTGTTGTACTACAGTGGGCCAGGTCCCAGTGGGCCAGGTCTGGACTGCAGTGGGCCTCCTCTGTGTTGTAATAGCAGTGGGCCGCCCTCCTCTGCAGCAGTATGTTTTAGAAGCCCCCTCCCTCCAACTTAGGCCACTGCTGTCTTGGCCCCCTCTGAATGGTCTCCAGCTCCAGCCCGTTGATATCCGTTGTCTTGTGTTGTGAGTAGCAGGGCTAAGGTCTAAAGTACTAATGACTG
>NW_025745945.1:0-2500 GCF_021184085.1 Oncorhynchus gorbuscha | reverse complement strand
CTAGGTAGATGTAGCCCACTGGTGTAGATGTAGCCCACTGTCACAGTGTTAGCTAGGCTAGTAGATGTAGCCCACTGTCACAGTGTTAGCTAGGTAGATGTGGCCCACTGTCACAGTGTTAGCTAGGTAGATGTAGCCCACTGTCAGCTCCCACTGTCACAGTGTTAGCTAGATGTAGCCCACTGTCACAGTGTTAGATGATAGCCCACTGTCACAGTCAGGTAGAGTGCTGTCAGCTAGGTAGATGTAGCCCACTGCCAGAGTGCTAGCCAGCCAACACCTGCTTAATGCATGATACTGGACACTCTCTAACTAAGACATAGCCAATATCTTTACCGGTCTTCAACCACCCACTCTATCACCATCCAGCTGTTTTTAGAGGTCCTGCATTGCCAAGTCACTGGGTCTGTATTCACAAATCATCTCAGAGTATGAGAGCTGATCTAGGGATCAGTTTAGGGGCCTTTCTTAAGATCTTAATGAATCAGATTACACAGAGAGGGAGGAACCTGATCCTAGATCATAAATGAATCAGATTACATGGAGGCGTTGGTCCCCCCTTGTGGACACTACGCCTGGTTGGGACTCTGGAGGGAACCGTGTCTAGACAGACCCCACTCATCTGGGACCGAGACGCTGACAGGAGATGGGGTTAGGTGTGTAGGTTTGGGTCTGTGGCTGGCTTTGGTACCTTGTGTTCTCTCTGTGCTATCTTCAAACGAATGGTTCCCTCTGAGGCAACAGATCTAGAAAGATATCTGACCCCGACTGACCGCTACCTTCTGAACTCACGTCCCGGGGAAGACAGAGGGGACTGCTGACTTGACTCTACCTTCTGAACTCACGTCCCGGGGGAAGACAGAGGGGGACTGCTGACTGACCTCTACCTTCTGAACTCACGTCCCGGGGAAGACAGAAGGGGACTGCTGACTGACCTCTACCTTCTGAACTCACGTCCCGGGGGGAAGACAGAGGGGACTGCTGACTGACCTCTACCTTCTGAACTCACGTTCCGGGAAGACAGAGGGGGACTGCTGACTGACCTCTACCTTCTGAACTCACGTTCCGGGGGAGGGGACAGAGGGGGACTGCTGACTGACCGCTACCTTCTGAACTCACGTCGGGGAAGACAGAGGGGGACAGCTGACTGACCTCAGGGGAAGACAGAGGGGACTTCTGAACCTCCAGGGGAAGACAGAGGGGGACTGCTGACTGACCTCTACCTTCTGAACTCACGTCCCGGGGGAAGACAGAGGGGACTGGGCTGGACTGACCTCCCAGGGGAAGACCTGCTGAGGGGGAAGACAGAGGGGGACTGCTGACTGACCTCTACCTCCTGCTTCTGAACTCACGTCAGGGAAGACAGAGGGGACTGGGGAACTCACTGACTGACCGCTACCTTCTGAACTCACGTCGGGAAGACAGAGGGGGGCTGCTGACTGACCGCTGACCTTCCTTCTGAACTCACGTCCGGGGGAAGACAGAGGGGACTGCTGCTGACTGACCGCTACCTTCTGAACTCACCGTCCAGAAGACAGAGGGGGGACTGCTGACTGACCGCTCCGGGGGGAAGACAGAGGGGGACAGCTGACTGACCTCAGGGGAAGACAGAGGGGACAGCTGACTGACCTCAGGGGAAGACAGAGGGGACTGCTGACTGACCTCAGGGGAAGACAGAGGGGACTGCTGACTGACCTCAGGGGAAGACAGGGGACTGCTGACTGACCTCTACCTCCTGAACTCGTCCCAGGGGAAGACAGAGGGGACTGCTGACTGACCTCAGGGGGAGAGAGAGGACTGCAGACCTCAGGGGGACTGACTGACCTCAGAGGAAAACAGAGGGGACTGACTGACCTCTACCTCCTGAACTCACGTCCCAGGGAAGACAGAGGGGGACTGCTGACTGACCTCAGGGACCTGCTGACTGACCTCAGGGGGAAGACAGAGGGGACTGCTGACTGACCTCTACCTCCTGAACTCACGCTCCCCCAGGGGAAGACAGTGAGGGGGACCGGCTGACTGACCTCTACCTTCTGAACAAACGTCCCGGAGGAAGACAGAGGGGGAAAGCTGCTGACCTCTCTACCTCCTGAACTCACGTCCCAGGGAAGACAGAGGGGGACCGCTGACTGACCTCTACCTCCTGAACTCACGCCCAGGGGAAGACAGAGGGGACCGCTGACTTACCTCTACCTTCTTGAACAAACGTCCCGAGGAAGACAGAGGGGGAAAGCCACTAACCCTATGGAAGGCAGAGGGGACAGCTGACTGACAGAGGGGGAAGACAGAGGGGGACAGCTGACTGACCTCAGGGGAAGACAGAGGGGACAGCTGACTGACCTCAGGGGGAAGACAGAGGGGGACCGCTGACTGACCTCAGGGGGAAGACAGAGGGGGACCGCTGACTGACAGAGGGGGAAGACAGAGGGGGACAGCTGACTGACCTCAGGAAGAAGACAGAGGGGGACCACTGACTGACCTCAGGGAGAAGACAGAGGGG
>NW_025745944.1:205011-226659 GCF_021184085.1 Oncorhynchus gorbuscha | reverse complement strand
TCATACACACATCTACTATATACTGTACTATATGTCTTCATACACACATCTACTATATACTGTACTATATGTCTTCATACACACACCTACTATATACTGTACTATATGTCTTCATACACACATCTACTATATACTGTACTATATGTCTTCATACACACATCTACTATATACTGTACTATATGTCTTCATACACACATCTACTACTATATACTATATACTATATGTCTTCATACACACATCTACTATATACTGTACTATATGTCTTCATACACACATCTACTATATACTGTACTATATGTCTTCATACACACATCTACTATATGTCTTCATACACACATCTACTATATACTGTACTATATGTCTTCATACACACATCTACTATATACTGTACTACTATCTACTATATACTGTACTACTATGTACTATATACTGTACTACTATCTACTATATACTGTACTATATGTCTTCATACACACATCTACTATATGTACTTCATACACACATCTACTATATACTGTACTACTATCTACTATATACTGTACTATATGTCTTCATACACACATCTACTATATACTGTACTATATGTCTTCATACACACATCTACTATATACTGTACTATATGTCTTCATACACACATCTACTATATACTATATGTACTACTATCTACTACTATATGTCTTCATACACACATCTACTATATACTACTATATGTCTTCATACACACATCTACTATATACTGTACTATATGTCTTCATACACACATCTACTATATACTGTACTATATGTCTTCATACACACATCTACTATATACTGTACTATATGTCTTCATACACACATCTACTATATGTCTTCATACACACATCTACTATATACTGTACTATATGTCTTCATACACACACCTACTATATACTGTACTACTATGTACTATATACTGTACTACTATGTACTATATACTGTACTATATGTCTTCATACACACACCTACTATATACTGTACTACTATGTACTATATACTGTACTACTATGTACTATATACTGTACTATATGTCTTCATACACACATCTACTATATACTGTACTACTATATACTATATACTGTACTACTATGTACTATATACTGTACTACTATCTACTATATACTGTACTACTATCTACTATATACTGTACTACTATGTACTATATACTGTACTACTATCTACTATATACTGTACTACTATCTACTATATACTGTACTTTATGTCTTCATACACACATCTACTATATACTGTACTACTATGTACTATATACTGTACTACTATCTACTATATACTGTACTACTATGTACTATATACTGTACTACTATCTACTATATACTGTACTACTATCTACTATATACAGTACTATATGTCTTCATACACACATCTACTATATACTGTACTATATGTCTTCATACACACATCTACTATATACTGTATTACTATCTACTATATACTGTACTACTATCTACTATATACTGTACTATATGTCTATATACTGTACTACATCTACTATATACTGTACTACTATCTACTATATACTGTACTATATGTCTTCATACACACATCTACTATATACTGTACTATATGTCTTCATACACACATCTACTATATACTGTACTATATGTCTATCATACACACATCTACTATATACTGTACTATATGTCTTCATACACACATCTACTATATACTGTACTATATGTCTTCATACACACACTACTATATACTGTACTACTATGTCTTCATACATCTACTATATACTGTACTACTACTACTATATACTGTACTATATGTCTTCATACACACATCTACTATATACTGTACTATATGTACTATATACACTATATACTATATACTGTACTACTATGTACTATATACACACATCTACTATATACTGTACTATATGTCTTCATACACACATCTACTATATACTGTACTACTATGTACTATATACTGTACACTTCATACTACTATATACTGTACTACTATCTACTATATACTGTACTATATGTCTTATACTGTACACATATGTACTATATACTGTACTATATGTCTTCATACACACATCTACTATATACTGTACTATATGTCTTCATACACACATCTACTATATACTGTACTATATCTACTATATACATACTATATGTCTTCATACACATCTACTATATACTGTACTATATGTCTTCATACACACATCTACTATATACTGTACTATATGTCTTCATACACACATCTACTATATACTGTACTATATGTCTTCATACACACATCTACTATATACTGTACTATATGTCTTCATACACACATCTACTATATACTGTACTATATGTCTTCATACACACATCTACTATATGTCTTCATACACACATCTACTATATACTGTACTATATGTCTTCATACACACATCTACTATATACTGTACTATATGTCTTCATACACACATCTACTATATACTGTACTACATCTACTATATACACACATACTATATGTCTTCATACACACATCTACTATATACTGTACTATATGTCTTCATACACACATCTACTATATACTGTACTATATATACTTCATATACACACATCTACTATATACTGTACTATATCTACTATATACACTATATGTCATACACACCTACTATATACTGTACTATATGTCTTCATACACACATCTACTATATACTGTACTATATGTCTTCACACACATCTACTATATACTTCATACACACATCTACTATATACTGTACTATATGTCTTCATACACACATCTACTATATACTGTACTATATGTCTTCATACACTATATACATATACTACTATATGTCTTCATACACACATCTACTATATACTGTACTATATGTCTTCATACACACATCTACTATATACTGTACTATATGTCTTCATACACACATCTACTATATACTGTACTATATGTCTTCATACACACACCTACTATATACTCTACTATATACTGTACTATATGTCTTCATACACACATCTACTATATACTGTACTATATGTCTTCATACACACATACTATATACTGTACTATATGTCTTCATACACACATCTACTGTACTATATATGTCTTCATACACACATCTACTATATACTGTACTATATGTCTTCATACACACATCTACTATATACTGTACTATATGTCTTCATACACACATCTACTATATACTGTACTATATGTCTTCATACACACACCTACTATATACTGTACTATATGTCTTCATACACACATCTACTATATACTGTACTATATGTCTTCATACACACATCTACTATATACTGTACTACTATCTACTATATACTGTACTATATGTCTTCATACTACTATATACTGTACTATATGTCTTCATACACACATCTACTATATATACTGTACTATATGTCTTCATACTGTACACATCTACTATATACTGTACTATATGTCTTCACTCTACTATATACTGTACTATATGTCTTCATACACACATCTACTATATACTGTACTATATGTACTATATGTCTTCATACTACTATCTACTATATACTGTACTATATGTCTTCATACACACATCTACTATATACTGTACTATATGTCTTCACACATCTACTATATACTGTACTATATGTCTTCATACACACATCTACTATATACTGTACTATATGTCTTCATACACACATCTACTATATACTGTACTATATGTCTTCATACACACATCTACTATATACTGTACTACTATGTCTTATACACACATCTACTATATACTGTACTATATGTCTTCATACACACATCTACTATATACTGTACTACTATGTACTTCTTCATACACACATCTACTATATACTGTACTATATGTCTTCATACACACATCTACTATATACTGTACTATATGTCTTCATACACATCTATACTATATGTCTTCATACACACATCTATACTATATACTGTACTATATGTCTTCATACTATATACTGTACTATATGTCTTCATACACACATCTACTATATACTGTACTATATCTACTATATACTGTACTATATGTCTTCATACACACATCTACTATATACTGTACTATATGTCTATCATACACTACATCTACTATATACTGTACTATGTCTATACTACTATATACTGTACTATATGTACTATACACACATGTACTATATACTACTATATACTACTATATACTGTACTACTATCTACTATATATACTGTACTATATGTCTTCATACACACATCTACTATGTCTTCTATACACACATCTACTATATACTGTACTATATGTCTTCATATCTACTATATACTGTACTATATGTCTTCTACACACATCTACTATATACTGTACTATCTATGTCTACACACATCTACTATATACTGTACTATATGTCTTCATACACACATCTACTATATACTGTACACACATCTACTATATGTCTTCATACACACATCTACTATATACTGTACTACTATACTACTATATACTGTACTACTATCTACTTCATACTGTACTATATACTGTATGTCTTCATACACACATCTACTATATACTGTACTATATGTCTTCATACACACATCTACTATATGTACTGTACATACACATCTACTATATACTGTACTATATGTCTTCATACACACATCTACTATATACTGTACTATATGTCTTCATACACATCTACTATATACTATATATATGTACTACACATCTACTATATACTGTACTACTATCTACTATATACTGTACTATATGTCTTCATACACACATCTACTATATACTGTACTATATGTCTTCATACACACATCTACTATATACTGTACTATATGTCTTCATACACACACCTACTATATACTGTACTATATGTCTATACACTACTATATACTGTACTATATGTCTTCATACACACATCTACTATATACTGTACTATATGTCTTCATACACACATCTACTATATACTGTACTATATGTCTTCATACACACATCTACTATATACTGTACTATATGTCTTCATCTACTATATACTGTACTATATGTCTTCATACACACATCTACTATATACTGTACTATATGTCTTCATACACACATCTACTATATACTGTACTATATGTCTTCATACACACATCTACTATATACTGTACTATATGTCTTCATACACACATCTACTATATACTGTACTATATGTCTTCATACACACATCTACTATATACTGTACTATATGTCTTCATACACACACCTACTATATACTGTACTATATGTCTTCACACACACACCTACTATATACTGTACTATATGTCTTCATACACACATCTACTATATACTGTACTATATGTCTTCATACACACATCTACTATATACTGTACTACTATGTCTTATCTACTATATATACTGTACTATATGTCTTCATACACACATCTACTATATACTGTACTATATGTCTTCATACACACATCTACTATATACTGTACTATATGTCTTCACACTTCATACACACATCTACTATATACTGTACTATATGTCTTCATACACACATCTACTATATACTGTACTATATGTCTTCATACACACACCTACTATATACTGTACTATATGTCTTCATACACACATCTACTATATACTGTACTATATGTCTTCATACACACATCTACTATATACTGTACTATATGTCTTCATACACACATCTACTATATACTGTACTATATGTCTTCATACACACATCTACTATATACTGTACTACTATGTCTTCTATCACTATATACTGTACTATATGTCTTCATACACACATCTACTATATACTGTACTATATATCTTATACTGTACTACTATCTACTATATACTGTACTATATGTCTTCATACACACATCTACTATATACTGTACTATATGTCTTCATACACTACATCTACTATATACTGTACTATATGTCTTCATACACACACTACTATATACTGTACTATATGTCTTCATACACACATCTACTATATACTGTACTATATGTCTTCATACACACATCTACTATATACTGTACTATATGTCTTCATACACACATCTACTATATACTGTACTATATGTCTTCATACACACATCTACTATATACTGTACTATATGTCTTCATACACACATCTACTATATACTGTACTATATGTACTATATACATACACTTCATACACATCTACTATATACTGTACTATATGTCTTCATACACACATCTACTATATACTGTACTATATGTCTTCATACACACATCTACTATATACTGTACTATATGTCTTCATACACACATCTACTATATACTGTACTATATGTACTTCATACACACATCTACTATATACTGTACTATATGTCTTCATACACACATCTACTATATACTGTACTATATGTCTTCATACACACATCTACTATATACTGTACTATATGTCTTCATACACACATCTACTATATATACACACATCTACTATATACTGTACTATATGTCTTCATACACACACTATATACTACTATATATACTGTACTATATGTCTTCATACACACATCTACTATATACTGTACTATATGTCTTCATACACACTACTATATACTACTATATGTCTTCATACACACATCTACTATATACTGTACTATATGTCTTCATACACACACTACTATATACTGTACTATATGTCTTCATACACACATCTACTATATACTGTACTTATGTCTTACACACATCTACTATATACTGTACTATATGTCTTCATACACACATCTACTATATACTGTACTATATGTCTTCATACACACATCTACTATATACTGTACTATATGTCTTCATACACACACCTACTATATACTGTACTATATGTCTTCATACACACATCTACTATATACTGTACTATATAGTCTTCATACACACATCTACTATATACTGTACTATATGTCTTCATACACACACCTACTATATACTGTACTATATGTCTTCATACACACATCTACTATATACTGTACTATATGTCTTCATACACACATCTACTATATACTGTACTACATACACACATCTACTATATACTGTACTATATGTCTTCATACACACATCTACTATATACTGTACTATATGTCTTCATACACACATCTACTATATACTGTACTATATGTCTTCATACTACTATATACTGTACTATATGTCTTCATACACACATCTACTATATACTGTACTATATGTCTTCATACACACATCTACTATATACTGTACTATATGTCTTCATACACACATCTACTATATACTGTACTATATGTCTTCATACACACATCTACTATATACTGTATCTATATGTCTTCTACACATCTACTATATACTGTACTATATGTCTTCATACACACACTACTATATACTGTACTATATGTCTTCATACACACATCTACTATATACTGTACTATATGTCTTCATACACACACATACTATATACTGTACTATATGTCTTCATACACACATCTACTATATACTGTACTATATGTCTTCATACACACATCTACTATATACTGTACTATATGTCTTCATACACACATCTACTATATACTGTACTATATGTATACTGTACTTCATACACACATCTACTATATACTGTACTATATGTCTTCATACACACATCTACTATATACTACTATACTGTACTATATGTCTTCATACACACATCTACTATATACTGTACTATATGTCTTCATACTACTATATACTGTACTATATGTCTTCATACACACATCTACTATATACTGTACTATATGTCTTCATACTATATACTGTACTACTTCATCTACTATATACTGTCTTCATACACACATCTACTATATACTGTCTTCATACACACATCTACTATATACTGTACTATATGTCTTCATACACACATCTACTATATACTGTACTATATGTCTTCATACACACACTCTACTATATACTGTACTATATGTCTTCATACACATGTCATACTACTATATACTGTACTATATGTCTTCATACACACATCTACTATATACTGTACTATATGTCTTCATACACACATCTACTATATACTGTACTATATGTCTTCATACACACATCTACTATATACTGTACATACTATATGTCTTCATACACACATCTACTATATACTGTCTACTCATACACACATCTACTATATACTGTACTATATGTCTTCATACACACATCTACTATATACTGTACTATATGTCTTCATACACACATCTACTATATATACACACATCTACTATATACTGTACTATATGTCTTCATACACACATCTACTATATACTGTACTATATGTCTTCATACACACATCTACTATATACTGTACTATATGTCTTCATACACACACTACTATATGTCTATATCTACTATATACTATATATGTCTTCATACACACATCTACTATATACTGTACTATATGTCTTCATACACACATCTACTATATACTGTACTATATGTCTTCATACACACATCTACTATATACTGTACTATATGTCTTCATACACACATCTACTATATACTACTTCATATACTATACTATATATGTCTTCATACACACATCTACTATATACTGTACTATATGTCTTCATACACACATCTACTATATACTGTACTATATGTCTTCATACACACATCTACTATATACTGTACTATATGTCTTCATACACACATCTACTATATACTGTACTATATGTCTTCATACACACATCTACTATATACTGTACTATATGTCTTCATACACACATCTACTATATACTGTACTATATGTCTTCATACACACATCTACTATATACTGTCTTCATACACACATCTACTATATACTGTATACACACATATATATGTCTTCATACACACATCTACTATATACTGTACTATATGTCTTCATACACACATCTACTATATACTATATGTACTCTACTATGTCTTCATACACACATCTACTATATACTGTACTATATGTCTTCATACACATATCTACTATATACTGTACTATATCTCTTCATACATATGTCACACACATCTACTATATACTGTACTATATACTATACTATATACACACATCTACTATATACTGTACTATATGTCTTCATACACACATCTACTATATACTGTACTATATGTCTTCATACACACATCTACTATATACTGTACTATATGTCTTCATACACACATCTACTATATACTGTACTATATATCTACTATATACTGTACTATATCTACTATATACTGTACTATATGTCTTCATACACACATCTACTATATACTGTACTATATGTCTTCATACACACATCTACTATATACTGTACTATATGTCTTCATACACACATCTACTATATGTCTTCATACACACATCTACTATATACTGTACTATATGTCTTCATACACACATCTACTATATACTGTACTATATGTCTTCATACACACATCTACTATATACTGTACTATATACATACATCTACTATATACTACTATATGTCTTCATACACACATCTACTATATACTGTACTATATGTCTTCATACACACACACTATATACTACTATATACTTCATACACACATATATACTGTACTATATGTCTATACACACATCTACTATATACTGTACTTCATACACACATCTACTATATACTGTACTATATGTCTTCATACACACATCTACTATATACTGTACTATATGTCTTCATACACACATCTACTATATACTGTACTATATGTCTTCATACACACATCTACTATATACTGTACTATATGTCTTCATACACATATCTACTATATACTGTACTACTATCTACTATATACTGTACTATATGTCTTCATACACACATCTACTATATACTGTACTATATGTCTTCATACACACATCTACTATATACTGTACTATATGTCTTCTATACACACTCTACTATATGTCTTCATACACACATCTACTATATACTGTACTATATGTCTTCATACACACATCTACTATATACTGTACTACTATCTACTATATACTGTACTATATGTCTTCATACACACTATATGTCTTCATACACACATCTACTATATACTGTACTATATGTCTTCATACACACATCTACTATATACTGTACTATATGTCTTCATACACACATCTACTATATACTGTACTACTATATACTGTACTATATACTACTATATACTGTACTATATGTCTATCATACACACATCTACTATATACTGTACTATATGTCTTCATCACACATCTACTATATACTGTACTATATGTCTTCATACACACATCTACTATATACTGTACTATATGTCTTCATACACACATCTACTATATACTGTACTATATGTCTTCATACACACATCTACTATATACTGTACTATATGTCTTCATACACACATCTACTATATACTGTACTATATGTCTTCATACACACACCTACTATATACTGTACTATATGTCTTCATACACACATCTACTATATGTCTTCTGTACATACATCTACTATATACTACTATATGTCTTCATACACACATCTACTATATACTGTACTATATGTCTTCATACACACTACTATATACTACTATATGTCTTCACACACACCTACTATATACTGTACTATATGTCTTCATACACACATCTACTATATACTGTACTATATGTCTTCATACACACATCTACTATATACTGTACTATATGTCTTCATACACACATCTACTATATACTGTACTATATGTCTTCATACACACACCTACTATATACTGTACTATATGTCTTCATACACACATCTACTATATACTGTACTATATGTCTTCATACACACTACTATATACTGTACTATATACTGTACTATATGTCTTCATACACACATCTACTATATACTGTACTATATGTCTTCATACACACATCTACTATATACTGTACTATATGTCTTCATACACACATCTACTATATACTGTACTATATGTCTTCATACACACATCTACTATATACTGTACTATATGTCTTCATACACACATCTACTATATACTGTACTATATGTCTTCATCTACTTCATACACACATCTACTATATACTGTACTATATGTCTTCATACACACATCTACTATATACTGTACTATATGTCTTCATACACACATCTACTATATGTCTTCATACACACATCTACTATATACTGTACTATATATACTGTACACACATCTACTATATACTGTACTTATATCTACTATACACACATCTACTATATACTGTACTATATGTCTTCATACACACATCTACTATATACTGTACTATATGTCTTCATATACTACTATATGTCTTCACACACATCTACTATATACTGTACTATATGTCTTCATACACACATCTACTATATACTGTACTATATGTCTTCATACACACATCTACTATATACTGTACTATATGTCTTCATACACACATCTACTATGTCTTCATACACACATCTACTATATGCTGTACTATATGTCTTCATACACACATCTACTATATACTGTACTACTATCTACTATATACTGTACTATATGTCTTCATACACACATCTTCTATATACTGTACTATATGTCTTCATACACACATCTACTATATAGTGTACTATATGTATGTTTTTATATAGATACACCTAAATGTCTTCATAAACATATCTACAATACATCTACTACATATAGTATATACTTGTATTATACTGTACATCGTACTCAACATCTATTGTACTGTACATCCGTTTTGCCTCTGGGGGGTGCTCTTGAGCCAAAAGAGGTCGTTTAAATCAGGATTTCCCAACCATCTCCTTGGGCTCCCCAGACATTTCACATTTTCGTTTTAACCTTAAACTGGCACGCATGATTGAATTCGTCAACTAATCGTCAAGCCTTTGACTAATTGAACCAGGTGTGACAATTTAAGTTTAAAACAAAAATGTGAAACATCTGGGGAGCCCAAGGAGAGGTTTGGTAAACACTGCCTTAACTCAATGGACAGAAGTAGTCCAGGAATGACCTCATGCCCCTTTGTGTGTGCTCCAATACCTCCCCACACCCATGACTTAAAGCTGTTATTACTAGCCTACTAAGGGCTGTGTGGTTTAACAAGGAAGAAAATGTATTCATATAATACCATATGTGTATATGAAACATAGTCACCTCTCAAACCAAAATTTGAGTAAAAGTAAATAAATGCATTTTACACTCACGGTGTACCTTTAAGTGTATGTGTGTGTGTTGACTGTATGCCTGTATACACATGTAACTGTTGTCATGGAGTCAGCTCACAGGGATCCAAATAAAGATGAAGTCTTCTAAAATAAGTGAATGTTTTTTTGTTAATGATATCTTTTCTTACTTACAGTGTAGGAGTGACTTTTTATTTAACTAAGCATATAAAGTGTTCACTTCTATGAACTAAGTTTCCATGGTGATATTAGTTGGTCTTTGATAACAGAACACCCACATCAAGAGGCACAAAACCAGCTTTATACTCAGAAAACACCTTCAAAACAGTCATAAAAAAACAATTACAATCAATTTATTTTCATTATAATTCATGACTATAATTCAACTTTTTCAAAATCATTGATTGAATAAATTCCTTACAAAAAAAAAACATAAAATGTAGGCCACTCAAAACACCTGAGCTAGGAACCATGACAACACAGCTGACTAACAATACAGTGATACTGTTGAAATACAAAGGCTGTGTCCCAGTGGCACCTTATTCCCTCTATAGTGCACTACTTTTGACCAGAGCCCTGTATGTGCCCTGTCAAAAGTGCCTGTGATGTACCTAACTTCACATATGTTTCAGGTGTCTATACAGTATGCGTGAGTCCGAAATGGCACCCCATCCCCTATATAGTACACTACTTTTGGCCAGAGCCCTAATGGGCCCTGTTCAAAATGAGTGCACTATATAGTGAATAGCGTGCCATTTGGGCCATACGCCATGTGATCATGCACCGGAGGGAAACTGGTTTATATTTGAAGTGGAGTAAATTACTTCTTCCCTTTTCAGTTGTGTTATGAGAATCCTTCGAAACTGAATTCCTGTCCTCTCTCCATCCTCATTCCTTCTGTGTAAAATCCCCCTTTCTTCTCTTTCCTCCTGTACCGCTCTGTTTTTATCCTCCTGTACCACTCTGTTTTATCCTCCTGTACCACTCTGTTTTATCCTCCTGTACCACTCTGTTTTATCCTCCTGTACCACTCTGTTTTATCCTCCTGTACCACTCTGTTTTTTCCTCCTGTACCACTCTGTTTTATCCTCCTGTACCACTCTGTTTTATCCTCCTGTACCACTCTGTTTTATCCTCCTGTACCACTCTGTTTTTATCCTCCTGTACCACTCTGTTTTATCCTCCTGTACCACTCTGTTTTATCCTCCTGTACCACTCTGTTTTATCCTCCTCTACCACTCTGTTTTATCCTCCTGTACCACTCTGTTTTATCCTCCTGTACCACTCTGTTTTATCCTCTGTACCACTCTGTTTTTTTATCCTCCTGTACCACTCTGTTTTATCCTCCTGTACCACTCTGTTTTTTTATCCTCCTGTACCACTCTGTTTTATCCTCCTGTACCACTCTGTTTTATCCTCCTGTACCACTCTGTTTTATCCTCCTGTACCACTCTGTTTTATCCTCCTGTACCACTCTGTTTTATCCTCCTGTACCACTCTGTTTTATCCTCCTGTACATTTGAGATCCTCCTTACACACCACCCGTTTTGTCTCTTCTTCTGATTCAACTCCTTTCCTTAATCTGCACTGATGTAAGAGAGCTGGACTGGGGAAAGTACCTAGAGGATACCTAGAGGATACCTAGAGGATACCTAGAGGACAGCTAGAGGACAGCTAGAGGATAGCTAGAGGACAGCTAGAGGATAGCTAGAGGACACCTAGAGGATACCTAGAGGATACCTAGAGGACAGCTAGAGGATAGCTAGAGGATAGCTAGAGGATAGCTAGAGGACAGCTAGAGGATACCTAGAGGACAGCTAGAGGACAGCTAGAGGATAACTAGAGGACAGCTAGAGGACAGCTAGAGGATAGCTAGAGGATACCTAGAGGACAGCTAGAGGACAGCTAGAGGATACCTAGAGGATACCTAGAGGATAGCTAGAGGATACCTAGAGGATACCTAGAGGACAGCTAGAGGACAGCTAGAGGATACCTAGAGGACAGCTAGAGGACAGCTAGAGGACAGCTAGAGGATACCTAGAGGATAGCTAGAGGACAGCTAGAGGATACCTAGAGGATACCTAGAGAATACCTGGAGGACAGCTAGAGGATAGCTAGAAGATACCTAGAGGATACCTAGAGGACAGCTAGAGGATAGCTAGAGGACAGCTAGAGGATACCTAGAGGATAGCTAGAGGATAGCTAGAGGATAGCAGCTAGAGGATACCTAGAGGATACCTAGAGGACAGCTAGAGGACAGCTAGAGGACAGCTAGAGGACAACTAGAGGATACCTAGAGGACAGCTAGAGGATACCTAGAGGACACCTAGAGGAAACCTAGAGGATACCTAGAGGATACCTAGAGGATACCTAGGGGACAGCTAGAGGATACCTAGAGGACAGCTAGAGGATACCTAGAGGACAGCTAGATAATACCTAGAGGATACCTTTGAGGACAGCTAGAGGATACCTAGAGGACACCTAGAGGATACCTAGAGGATACCAAGAGGATAGCTAGAGGACACCAAGAGGATACTTAGAGGATACCTAGAGGATAGCTAAAGGACTCGCTCTCTCCAACTATTTTTCGCTCTTTCACTCTTTCTCTATCCCTCTCTCTCCTCCCTTTCCCCTGCTTGCTCATAATCATCGTCTCTCCTCCTGCGGCATCCCCTAGCCCCTCCTCTCCTCCCCCTGGTCGAATCAGAGCCCTGCGACCCTGCGTCTCCACCAAAGTCCTCCCTGATCACCTCCTCCTGCTGCTCTTCATCATCATCCTCATCACTCTCCTCCGAGTTCGACTCATCTGAGTTTTCCTCCTCCAAGTAACGATAACCTTTGACCTGAGGAGGAAGTGACACAGTCAACATTATATTACATTACAGACCAAACATGTCAATTGATGACTTTGTGTCATTACCGAAGACACATTGATATTGCTCTTTTAATTGTCTTTATTGCCAATGCCAAACCTTAAACAAAGACTGTTTCATTTCAGTGTTCTGTTTTGCTTGTCTTTATCGCATTACTAGTGAAGGTGATATTTGTACTTTTCTCTCCAGCCAAATGGTATTTAAAGAAAAAAAATGTAAAAACATAGCAAAAAATGAACAGATTGTGATAGGTTACCTTGTGTTTGGGGCGGGGAATGCGAGGCAGTCTGAAATGCATGTTCTTGGCCAGGCGTCGCTCCATCGTCCAATAGCAGAAGCACGCCAGCAGCAAGATGACCAATAGAATGGAGAGTTTAGCCTGAGGAGGAGGGACCAGGAATGAGAAAGGAGATAAGGAAAGGAGTGAAATAAGCACTTTAAATTAATCGTTTTTACACTTGTTCTAACACACGGACACACACAGGGACACACACGCATGAGGACACACACGCATGAGGACACACACGGGGACACACACACAGGGACATGGGGACACACACACACGGGGACACACACGCATGAGGACACACACGGGGACACACACGGGGACACACACACGAGGACACACACACACACGGGGACACACACGCATGAGGACACACACGCATGAGGACACACACGGGGACACACACGCATGAGGACACACACGGGGACACACATGAGGACACACACGGGGACACACACGCATGAGGACACACACGGGGACACACACGCATGAGGACACACACGGGGACACACACGGGGACACACACGCATGAGGACACACACGGGGACACACACGCATGAGGACACACACACATGAGGACACACACGCATGAGGACACACACGGGGACACACACGCATGAGGACACACACGGGGACACACACACGCATGAGGACACACACGGGGACACACATGAGGACACACACGGGACACACACGCATGAGGACACACACGCATGAGGACACACACGCATGAGGACACACACGGGGACACACACGCATGAGGACACACACACACACACACGGGGACATGGGGACACACACACGAGGACACACACGGGGACACACACGCATGAGGACACACACGCATGAGGACACACACGCATGAGGACACACACGGGGACACACACGCATGAGGACACACACGGGGACACACACGGGGACATGAGGACACACACGGGGACACACACGCATGAGGACACACACGGGGACATGGGGACACACACACGGGGACATGGGGACACACACAGGGACACACACATACCCTCATGATGAGTCCAGTCCACAGGTAGACTATGAAGATGGCGATAGCCTGCCACCAGTGGTAGATGGTGTAGACAAAGTCCAGTCTCTCTTTATCTTCATACAACATACCCAGGAGAACTGACAGACACGGAGAGAGAGAGAGAGAGAGAGAGAGAGAGAGGTGACTGTTGTTGATGTGTGCAGAGGGTCCCTGGTTCGCGCCCGGGTATGGGCGAGGGGACGGTCTAAAGTTATACTGTTACACTAGGAAATAAAAGAGTTGTGTGTGTGTGATCATAGTACTAAAACTCACTGCTGAGTCCAGTCTTATTCAATGCAGACCCCATTCCCCAGAGGGCGATCACCACCAGCAGGTAAGGCAGTTGATCAGGTGAGCGTGGAGCCGGGGACCAGAACAGCAGGAACACCAGCAGAGGACCGTGGATCACAGCGCCCCCTAGCAGAGAGACGTAGCGTGGCAGCCTGAGGAGGGACAGGGACAGGCAGGAGAACAGGGAGCAGGACAGACCATAGACCATCACCAGGAGATACAGCCACTCCAGACCCACCGTACACACACCATACGACTGGGAGGGGGAGACATGAGGATAGATTAGAGGAGAGACAAAGACAGGGAAAGTAGGAGAAAAGGGGGGGTTGAACAGGACAGAGAGAGAGATAGTGAGTGAGTGAGTGAGTGAGTGAGTGAGTGAGTGAGTGAGTGAGTGAGTGAGTGAGTGAGTGAGCAAAAGAGAGTGAGCAAGCAAGAGAAAGAGCACGAGCGAGAGAAAGAGCGAGAGAGAGAGAAAGAAAGAGCACGAGAGAGGATAGAGAGAGAGAGGAGAGATCGAGCATCATGAATATAGCTGCCCTCCAGCAGAATCTATGTCCACACTAGGTAAAGTGACACAGTAGGTGTGTGAAAGCTACATGGACAACATTCAGAATCCAGCTAGGACAGTTACTAAAGGACTTCCTGTAATGACTACCAGAGTGAGTCCCGTGACAGAGAAGAGTGAGTCCAGTCCACTGTAGATGAAGAAAGGGATGAGGAGTCTCAGCCTGTAGTCTCTCAGGTGTTTGAAGGGCAACTGGAAGATGTTCCCCCAGCCGATACTCCTCAGATCGATCTCCTCTGTGGGGCGGTACGCAGCCCCGCACACCGCCAGGAACTATCGGTAAAACACAGTGAACGACTGTGGGAAAGCAAGCAATGGACTCTGGGTAATCTCAGAGGGTGTTGTATTGATTGTTGGGTGAAATAACGCTAGGTTGTTAGGATGATCATTTTAGGTACGCGTGTACACATGTGTCTTTGACTGTGTGTGTGTGTGTGTGTGTGTCTTACGATGATCATGGAGAGGAAGGCGGCCCCCATGAGAACACTCTCCACCTGGATGAGCAGCAGGGAGCGAGGGAGGTGCTTCAGGACGGTCTTGTTGAAACCCTCGATCATACCACTGCCCTCCGCACCTGGGGAGGGGGGGGGGGAGTTATTAAACCCACCAATCATACCACTGCCCTCCGCACCTGGGGAGGGGGGAGTTATTAAACCCACCAATCATACCACTGCCCTCCGCACCTGGGGAGGGGGGAGAGTTATTAAACCCACCAATCATACCACTGCCCTCCGCACCTGGGGAGGGGGGGAGAGTTATTAAACCCACCAATCATACCACTGCCCTCCGCACCTGGGGAGGGGGGGGGGGGAGTTATTAAACCCACCAATCATACCACTGCCCTCCGCACCTGGGGAGGGGGAGGAGTTATTAAAACCACTAACATTAACATTGTACACTTACTAACAGACTACTGGTCAGTTTACCACAGTGTTTAACCTTGTACAGATAATAACAGACTACTGGTCAGTTTACCACAGTGTTTAACATTGTACACTTACTAACAGACTACTGGTCAGTTTACCACAGTGTTTAACATTGTACAGATAATAACAGACTACTGGTCAGTTTACCACAGTGTTTAACATTGTACAGATAATAACCGACTACTGGTCAGTTTACCACAGTGTTTAACCTTGTACAGATAATAACAGACTACTGGTCAGTTTACCACAGTGTTTAACCTTGTACAGATAATAACAGACTACTGGTCAGTTTACCACAGTGTTTAACATTGTACAGATAATAACAGACTACTGGTCAGTTTACCACAGTGTTTAACCTTGTACAGACAATAACAGACTACTGGTCAGTTTACCACAGTGTTTAACATTGTACAGATAATAACAGACTACTGGTCAGTTTACCACAGTGTTTAACCTTGTACAGATAATAACAGACTACTGGTCAGTTTACCACAGTGTTTAACCTTGTACAGATAATAACAGACTACTGGTCAGTTTACCACAGTGTTTAACGTTGTACAGTGTGTGGTTGTAGTCACTAAGGAACTGGTGGAGGAAGAGGCGCTGGGGGAACTCTGCAAACACCAGGCTGAGCTGAGAGACACAAAGAGAAACACAGCCAGACATCAGAATCCACACGCACGCACGCACGCACACACACACACACACACACACACACACACACACACACACGGCAATGCTTAACCGATATATCACTCACTGACTGACAAATGACTCGACCAATGGCAACATACATGGAAGATGATGAAGAACACGGATTGGAAGATGATGACATAGCGATGACACGCCCCCTTGGGTAGTTTCTTCTGTTCCTGAACGTGATCCTCCTTATAGTTCACATACTCATAGTACTGTTGTGCCATCCTGAGTGTGTGAGAGAGAGAGACAGAAACACAATAAAACACAGTGTGATTAACACTACGTAGAGAAACACAATAAAACACAGTGTGATTAACACTACGTAGAGAAACACAATAAAACACAGTGTGATTAACACTACGTAGAGAAACACAATAAAACACAGTGTGATTAACACTACGTAGCGAAACACAATAAAACACAGTGTGATTAACACTACGTAGAGAAACACAATAAAACACAGTGTGATTAACACTACGTAGAGAAACACAATAAAACACAGTGTGATTAACACTACGTAGAGAAACACAATAAAACACAGTGTGATTAACACCACGTAGAGAAACACAACACGACATACACACTGCAACCCGTACGAACTGCACATGTATTCTGGTCTGTGTGACGTTGATGTGTGTATCTCCATTCTCCACTTCCTAACCTTGTGATGTAGTTCCCTAACGACGCCCACAGCGGGACAATGGCTGCACCAATGGCCACAGCCGATGGTACCAGGGTGTAGTATCGCTCCCAGTAATTGGTTGAGACGAAGAGAGCGTAAATTCCACTTGCCAGAAACATCATCCATTTGGTGCCCAGAAACCTGAAAGAGAGAGAGAGAGAGAGAGAGAGAGAGAGAGAGAGAGAGAGAGAGAGAGAGAGAGAGAGAGAGAGAGAGAGAGAGAGAGAGAGAAAAAGAGGATATATATATATATATAGTATACCTAGTATACCTGATGAGTATGGGGGTGTATAACAGGCCTATGATGGGTGTATATATATATATATAGTATACCTGATGAGTATGGGGGTGTATAACAGGCCTATGATGGGTGTATATATATATATATAGTATACCTGATGAGTATGGGGGTGTATAACAGGCCTATGATGGGTGTATATATATAGTATACCTGATGAGTATGGGGGTGTATAACAGGTCTATGATGGGTGTATATATATATATATAGTATACCTGATGAGTATGGGGGTGTATAACAGGGCTATGATGGGTGTATATATATATATATAGTATACCTGATGAGTATGGGGGTGTATAACAGGGCTATGATGGGTGTATATATATATATATAGTATACCTGATGAGTATGGGGGTGTATAACAGGCCTATGATGGGTGATATATATATATATAGTATACCTGATGAGTATGGGGGTGTATAACAGGCCTATGATGGGTGTATATATATATATATAGTATACCTGATGAGTATGGGGGTGTATAACAGGCCTATGATGGGTGTATATATATATATACCTGATGAGTATACCTGATGAGTATGGGGTGTATAACAGGGCTATGATGGGTGTATATATATATATATAGTATACCTGATGAGTATGGGGGTGTATAACAGGCCTATGATGGGTGTATGTATATATATATATAGAGTATACCTGATGAGTATGGGGGTGTATAACAGGCCTATGATGGGTGTATATATATATATATATAGTATACCTGATGAGTATGGGGGTGTATAACAGGTCTATGATGGGTGTATATATATATATATATATAGTATACCTGATGAGTATGGGGGTGTATAACAGGCCTATGATGGGTGTATATATATAGTATACCTAGTATACCTGATGAGTATGGGGGTGTATAACAGGTCTATGATGGGTGTATATATATATATATAGTATACCTGATGAGTATGGGGGTGTATAACAGGGCTATGATGGGTGTATATATATATATATAGTATACCTGATGAGTATGGGGGTGTATAACAGGGCTATGATGGGTGTATATATATATATATATATATAGTATACCTGATGAGTATGGGGGTGTATAACAGGCCTATGATGGGTGTATATATATATATATATAGTATACCTGATGAGTATGGGGGTGTATAACAGGGCTATGATGGGTGTATATATATATATATATAGTATACCTGATGAGTATGGGGGTGTATAACAGGCCTATGATGGGTGTATATATATATATATATAGTATACCTGATGAGTATGGGGGTGTATAACAGGCCTATGATGGGTGTATATATATATATATATATATAGTATACCTGATGAGTATGGGGGTGTATAACAGGGCTATGATGGGTGTATATATATATATATAGTATACCTGATGAGTATGGGGGTGTATAACAGGCCTATGATGGGTGTATATATATATATATAGTATACCTGATGAGTATGGGGTGTATAACAGGCCTATGATGGGTGTATATATATATATATAGTATACCTGATGAGTATGGGGGTGTATAACAGGCCTATGATGGGTGTATATATATATATATAGTATACCTGATGAGTATGGGGGTGTATAACAGGCCTATGATGGGTGTATATATATATATATATATAGTATACCTGATGAGTATGGGGGTGTATAACAGGGCTATGATGGGTGTATATATATATATATAGTATACCTGATGAGTATGGGGGTGTATAACAGGGCTATGATGGGTGTATATATATATATATATAGTATACCTGATGAGTATGGGGGTGTATAACAGGCCTATGATGGGTGTATATATATATATATATAGTATACCTGATGAGTATGGGGGTGTATAACAG
>NW_025745944.1:98362-204511 GCF_021184085.1 Oncorhynchus gorbuscha | reverse complement strand
GTCTTCATACACACATCTACTATATACTGTACTATATGTCTGTACTACATCTACTATATACTGTACTATATGTCTTCATACACACATCTACTATATACTGTACTATATGTACTATATACTGTACTACTTCATCTACTATATACTGTACTATATGTCTTCATACACACACTATACTATATACTGTACTATATGTCTTCTATATACTGTACTACTATCTACTATATACTGTACTATATGTCTTCATACACACATCTACTATATACTGTACTATATGTCTTCATACACACATCTACTATATACTGTACTATATGTCTTCATACACACATCTACTATATACTGTACTATATGTCTTCATACACACATCTACTATATACTGTACTATATGTCTTCATACACACATCTACTATATGTCTTCATACACACATCTACTATATACTGTACTATATGTCTTCATACACACTACTATATACTGTACTATATGTCTTCATACACACATCTACTATATGTCTATATACTGTACTATATGTCTTCATACACACATCTACTATATACTGTACTATATGTCTTCATACACACATCTACTATATACTGTACTATATGTCTTCATACACACATCTACTATATACTGTACTATATGTCTTCATACACACATCTACTATATACTGTACTATATGTCTTCATACACACACCTACTATATACTGTACTATATGTCTTCATACACACATCTACTACTATATGTCTTCATACACATCTACTATATACTGTACTATATGTCTTCATACACACATCTACTATATACTGTACTATATGTCTTCATACACACATCTACTATATACTGTACTATATGTCTTCATACACACATCTACTATATACTGTACTATATGTCTTCATACTCTACTATATACTGTACTATATGTCTTCATACACACATCTACTATATACTGTACTATATGTCTTCATACACATCTACTATATACTGTACTATATGTCTTCATACACACATCTACTATATACTGTACTATATGTCTTCATACACACATCTACTATATACTGTACTATATGTCTTCATACACACATCTACTATATACTGTACTATATGTCTTCATACACACATCTACTATATACTGTACTATATGTCTTCATACACACATCTACTATATACTGTACTATATGTCTTCATACACACATCTACTATATCTTCATACACACATCTACTATATGCTGTACTATATGTCTTCATACACACATCTACTATATACTGTACTACTATCTACTATATACTGTACTATATGTCTTCATACACACATCTACTATATACTGTACTATATGTCTTCATACACACATCTACTATATAGTGTACTATATGTATGTTTTTATATAGATACACCTAAATGTCTTCATAAACATATCTACAATACATCTACTACAAATAGTATATACTTGTATTATACTGTACATCGTACTCAACATCTATTGTACTGTACATCCGTTTTGCCTCTGGGGGGTGCTCTTGAGCCAAAAGAGGTCGTTTAAATCAGGATTTCCCAACCATCTCCTTGGGCTCCCCAGACATTTCACATTTTCGTTTTAACCTTAAACTGGCACGCATGATTGAATTCGTCAACTAATCGTCAAGCCTTTGACTAATTGAACCAGGTGTGACAATTTAAGTTTAAAACAAAAATGTGAAACATCTGGGGAGCCCAAGGAGAGGTTTGGTAAACACTGCCTTAACTCAATGGACAGAAGTAGTCCAGGAATGACCTCATGCCCCTTTGTGTGTGCTCCAATACCTCCCCACACCCATGACTTAAAGCTGTTATTACTAGCCTACTAAGGGCTGTGTGGTTTAACAAGGAAGAAAATGTATTCATATAATACCATATGTGTATATGAAACATAGTCACCTCTCAAACCAAAATTTGAGTAAAAGTAAATAAATGCATTTTACACTCACGGTGTACCTTTAAGTGTATGTGTGTGTGTTGACTGTATGCCTGTATACACATGTAACTGTTGTCATGGAGTCAGCTCACAGGGATCCAAATAAAGATGAAGTCTTCTAAAATAAGTGAATGTTTTTTTGTTAATGATATCTTTTCTTACTTACAGTGTAGGAGTGACTTTTTATTTAACTAAGCATATAAAGTGTTCACTTCTATGAACTAAGTTTCCATGGTGATATTAGTTGGTCTTTGATAACAGAACACCCACATCAAGAGGCACAAAACCAGCTTTATACTCAGAAAACACCTTCAAAACAGTCATAAAAAAACAATTACAATCAATTTATTTTCATTATAATTCATGACTATAATTCAACTTTTTCAAAATCATTGATTGAATAAATTCCTTATAAAAAAAAACATCAAATGTAGGCCACTCAAAACACCTGAGCTAGGAACCATGACAACACAGCTGACTAACAATACAGTGATACTGTTGAAATACAAAGGCTGTGTCCCAGATGGCACCTTATTCCCTCTATAGTGCACTACTTTTGACCAGAGCCCTGTATGTGCCCTGTCAAAAGTGCCTGTGATGTACCTAACATCACATATGTTTCAGGTGTCTATACAGTATGTGTGAGTCCGAAATGGCACCCCATTCCCTATATAGTACACTACTTTTGGCCAGAGCCCTAATGGGCCCTGTTCAAAATGAGTGCACTATATAGTGAATAGCGTGCCATTTGGGCCATACGCCATGTGATCATGCACCGGAGGGAAACTAGTTTATATTTGAAGTGGAGTAAATTACTTCTTCCCTTTTCAGTTGTGTTATGAGAATCCTTCGAAACTGAATTCCTGTCCTCTCTCCATCCTCATTCCTTCTGTGTAAAATCCCCCTTTCTTCTCTTTCCTCCTGTACCGCTCTGTTTTATTCTCCTGTACCACTCTGTTTTATCCTCCTGTACCACTCTGTTTTTATCCTCCTGTACCACTCTGTTTTTATCCTCCTGTACTGCTCTGTTTTTATCCTCCTGTACTGCTCTGTTTTTATCCTCCTGTACCACTCTGTTTTATCCTCCTGTACCACTCTGTTTTATCCTCCTGTACCACTCTGTTTTTATCCTCCTGTACCACTCTGTTTTATCCTCCTGTTTTTTTATCCTCCTGTACCACTCTGTTTTATCCTCCTGTTTGTTTTATCCTCCTGTACCACTCTGTTTTATCCTCCTGTACCACTCTGTTTTATCCTCCTGTACCACTTTGTTTTATCCTCCTGTACCGCTCTGTTTTATCCTCCTGTACCGCTCTGTTTTATCCTCCTGTACCGCTCTGTTTTATCCTCCTGTACCGCTCTGTTTTATCCTCCTGTACCGCTCTGTTTTATCCTCCTGTACCGCTCTGTTTTATCCTCCTGTACCACTCTGTTTTATCCTCCTGTACCACTCTGTTTTATCCTCCTTACATTTGAGACACACCCGTTTTGTCTCTTCTTCTGATTCAACTCCTTTCCTTAATCTGCACTGATGTAAGAGAGCTGGACTGGGGAAAGTACCTAGAGGATACCTAGAGGATACCTAGAGGATACCTAGAGGACAGCTAGAGGACAGCTAGAGGATAGCTAGAGGACAGCTAGAGGATAGCTAGAGGATAGCTAGAGGACACCTAGAGGATACCTAGAGGACAGCTAGAGGACAGCTAAAGGATACCTAGAGGATAGCTAGAGGACAGCTAGAGGATACCTAGAGGACAGCTAGAGGACAGCTAGAGGATAACTAGAGGACAGCTAGAGGATAGCTAGAGGATACCTAGAGGACAGCTAGAGGACAGCTAGAGGATACCTAGAGGACAGCTAGAGGACAGCTAGAGGATACCTAGAGGATAGCTAGAGGATACCTAGAGGACAGCTAGAGGACAGCTAGAGGATAACTAGAGGACAGCTAGAGGATAGCTAGAGGACAGCTAGAGGATACCTAGAGGATACCTAGATGATACCTAGAGGATAGCTAGAGGACAGCTAGAGGATACCTGGAGGACAGCTAGAGGATAGCTAGAAGATACCTAGAGGATACCTAGAGGACAGCTAGAGGATAGCTAGAGGACAGCTAGAGGATAGCTAGAGGATAGCTAGAGGATAGCTAGAGGATAGCTAGAGGACAGCTAGAGGATACCTAGAGGATACCTAGAGGACAGCTAGAGGACAGCTAGAGGACAGCTAGAGGACAACTAGAGGATACCTAGAGGACAGCTAGAGGATACCTAGAGGACACCTAGAGGAAACCTAGAGGATACCTAGAGGATACCTAGAGGATACCTAGGGGACAGCTAGAGGATACCTAGAGGACAGCTAGAGGATACCTAGAGGACAGCTAGAGGATACCTAGAGGATACCTTTGAGGACAGCTAGAGGATACCTAGAGGACACCAAGAGGATAGCTAGAGGATACCAAGAGGATAGCTAGAGGACACCAAGAGGATACTTAGAGGATACCTAGAGGATAGCTAAAGGACTCGCTCTCTCCAACTATTTTTCGCTCTTTCACTCTTTCTCTATCCCTCTCTCTCCTCCCTTTCCCCTGCTTGCTCATAATCATCGTCTCTCCTCCTGCGGCGTCCCCTAGCCCCTCCTCTCCTCCCCCTGGTCGAATCAGAGCCCTGCGACCCTGCGTCTCCACCAAAGTCCTCCCTGATCACCTCCTCCTGCTGCTCTTCATCATCATCCTCATCACTCTCCTCCGAGTTCGACTCATCTGAGTTTTCCTCCTCCAAGTAACGATAACCTTTGACCTGAGGAGGAAGTGACACAGTCAACATTATATTACATTACAGACCAAACATGTCAATTGATGACTTTGTGTCATTATCGAAGACACATTGATATTGCTCTTTTAATTGTCTTTATTGCCAATGCCAAACCTTAAACAAAGACTGTTTCATTTCAGTGTTCTGTTTTGCTTGTCTTTATCGCATTACTAGTGAAGGTGATATTTGTACTTTTCTCTCCAGCCAAATGGTATTTAAAGAAAAAAAATGTAAAAACATAGCAAAAAATGAACAGATTGTGATAGGTTACCTTGTGTTTGGGGCGGGGAATGCGAGGCAGTCTGAAATGCATGTTCTTGGCCAGGCGTCGCTCCATCGTCCAATAGCAGAAGCACGCCAGCAGCAAGATGACCAATAGAATGGAGAGTTTAGCCTGAGGAGGAGGGACCAGGAATGAGAAAGGAGATAAGGAAAGGAGTGAAATAAGCACTTTAAATTAATCGTTTTTACACTTGTTCTAACACACGGACACACACAGGGACACACACGCATGAGGACACACACGGGGACACACACACGGGGACATGGGGACACACACACACGGGGACACACACGCATGAGGACACACACGCATGAGGACACACACGGGGACACACACGCATGAGGACACACACGGGGACACACACGCATGAGGACACACACGGGGACACACACGCATGAGGACACACACGGGGACACACACGGGGACACACACGAGGACACACACGGGGACACACACGCATGAGGACACACACGGGGACACACACGCATGAGGACACACACGGGGACACACACACGGGGACATGGGGACACACACACACACACACGGGGACACACACGCATGAGGACACACACGCATGAGGACACACACGGGGACACACACACGGGGACATGGGGACACACACGGGGACACACGGGGACACACACGCATGAGGACACACACGCATGAGGACACACACGGGGACACACACGCATGAGGACACACACACGAGGACACACACGGGGACACACACGCATGAGGACACACACGCATGAGGACACACACGCATGAGGACACACACGGGGACACACACAGGGACACACATGCATGAGGACACACACGCATGAGGACACACACGCATGAGGACACACACGGGGACACACACGCATGAGGACACACACGGGGACACACACACGGGGACATGGGGACACACACACGGGGACACACACATACACACACGCATGAGACACACACGGTAGACTATGAAGGGCGACACACACGCATGGGACACAACAGGGACACACACGCATGAGGACACATACCCAGGAGGACACACACGGAGAGAGACACACACGGGGACACACACGCATGAGGACACACACGGGGACACACACGCATGAGGACACACACACTAGGAAATAAAAGAGGACACACACTGCAGGGACACACATGCATGAGGACACACACATTCAATGAGGACACACACATTCCCTCATGAGGACACACCACAGGTAAGGACACAGGCATGAGGAGCACAGGGGACACAGAACAGCCAGGGGACATGGGGAGGACACGGGGACACAGCGCCCCCTAGGGGACACACACGCATGAGGACACACACGCATGAGGACAGGGACACGCATGAGGACACACAGGGGACATGGGGACACTGGAGTCAGTCATTCCAGACCCACCCGGGGACACACACCAGCATGGGAGGACACACAGCAGAAGACAGCAGGAAGACAAGGGGACACACAGGACAGAGGAGAGATACACAGCCTGAGGGACACACACAGGAGACACAGTGGCATGAGGACAGACACATAGACATCACAGGAGGACACAGACACGGGGACACACACGGGAGGGAAAGACATGAGGACACACAGAAAGGACACACACGCATGAGGAGACACACAACGAGGACACACAGAGGGAGACACACTGCAGGTGAGGACACACACACAAGAGGACAACACAGAATCCAGCTAGGACAGTTACTAATGAGGACACACACAGAGAAGGAGTCAGCAAGAGAAAGAGCACGAGCGAGAGAAAGAGCCAGAGAGAGAGAAAGAAAGAGTCACACGCAGAGAAGACACAGGGACGGGGACACACAGTCACGGGGACATGGAAGACACACACATAAGGGGACACACTCAGGTGGGGACACACAGATCGCATGAGGACTACAAAACACAGTGAACATGAGGAAAGCACAGCAATGGACACAATCAGAGGGTGTTGTATTGATTGTTGGGACATAACACACGAGGACATCATTTTACGGGGACACATGTGTCACTGTGTGAGGACTTACACACGATCATGAGGACAGGCACACCATGAGGACACACCACCTGGATGAGCAGCAGGGAGCATGGGAGGACTTCAGGACGGTCTTGGAAACCCTCGATCATACCACTGCCCTCCGACATGAGGACACACACGGGGACAAACCCACCAATCATACCACTGCCCTCCGCACCTGGGGACATGGGGACCCACCAATCATACCACTGGGACATGGGGACACACACAGGGACACACAAATACCCACAATGAGTCCAGTCCACAGGGGAGACTATTAAGATGGCATAGCCTGCCACCAGTGGTAGATGGTGTAGACAAAGTCCAGTCTCTCTTTATCTTCATACAACATACCCAGGAGAACTGACAGACACGAGAGTTTAGAGAGAGAGAAGTACAGAGAGAACAGACTACTGGTCAGTTGATGTGTTTAACCTTGTCCAGATAATAACAGACTACTGGTCAGGGCCACAGTGTTTAACATTGTCAGATAAAGTTATACTGTTACACTAGGAAATAAAACAGACTTGTGTGTGTGTGATCATAGTACTAAAACTCACTGCTGAGTCCAGTCTTATTCAATGCAGACCCCATTCCCACAGTGGGCGATCACCACCAGCAGGTAAGGCAGTTGATCAGGTGAGCGTGGAGATAATAACAGGGACCAGAACAGCAGGAACACCAGCAGAGGACCGTGGATCACAGCGCCCCTAGCAGAGAGACGTTCAGCGTGGCAGCCTGAGGAGGGACAGGGACAGGCAGGAGAACAGGGAGCAGGACAGACCATAGACCATCACCAGGAGATACAGCCACTCCAGACCCACCGTACACACACCATACGACTGGGAGGGGAGACATGAGGATAGATCAGAGGAAGACAAAGACAGGGAAAGTAGGAGAAAACAGGGGGTTGAACAGGACAGAGAGAGAGTTAGTGAACCTTGTGAGTGATAGTGAGTGAGTGAGTGAGTGAGTGAGTGAGTGAGTGAGCAAAAGAGAGTGAGCAAGCAAGAGAAAGAGCACGAGCGAGAAACAGAGCGAGAGAGAGAGAAAGAAAGAGCACGAGAGAGGATAGAGAGAGAGAGGAGAGATCGAGCATCATGAATATAGCTGCCCTCCAGCAGAATCTATGTCCACACTAGGTAAAGTGACACAGTAGGTGTGTTAACAGCTACATGGACAACATTCAGAATCCAGCTAGGACAGTTACTAAAGGACTTCCTGTAATGACTACCAGAGTGAGTCCCGTGACAGAGAAGAGTGAGTCCAGTCCACTGTAGATGAAGAAAGGGATGAGGAGTCTCAGCCTGTAGTCTCTCAGGTGTTTGAAGGGCAACTGGAAGATGTTCCCCCAGCCGATACTCCTCAGATCGATCTCCTCTGTGGGGCGGTACGCAGCCCCGCACACCGCCGGAACTATCGGTAAAACACAGTGAACGACTGTGGGAAAGCAAGCAATGGACTCTGGGTAATCTCAGAGGGTGTTGTATTGATTGTTGGGTGAAATAACGCTAGGTTGTTAGGATGATCATTTTAGGTATGCGTGTACACACGTGTCTTTGATGTGTGTGTGTGTGTGTGTGAGTAGTTACGATGATCATGGAGAGGAAGGCGGCCCCCATGAGAACACTCTCCACCTGGATGAGCAGCAGGGAGAGTAGGGGGTGCTTCAGGACGGTCTTGTTGAAACCCTCGATCATACCACTGCCCTCCGCACCTGGGGAGGGGGGAGTATTAAACCCACCAATCATACCACTGCCCTCCGCACCTGGGGGGGTGTATAACAGGGGGGTGTTATTAAACCCACCAATCATACCACTGCCCTCCGCACCTGGGGAGGGGGAGGAGTTATTAAAACCACTAACATTAACATTGTACACTTACTAACAGACTACTGGTCAGTTTACCGCAGTGTTTAACATTGAGTACAGATAATAACAGACTACTGGTCAGTTTACCACAGTGTTTAACATTGTACACTGATACTAACAGACTACTGGTCAGTTTAGCACAGTGTTTAACCTTGTACAGATAATAACAGACTACTGGTCAGTTTACCACAGTGTTTAACGTTGTACAGTGTGTGGTTGTATATACTAAGTAACTGAGTGGAGGAAGAGGCGATGGGTGTATATATATATATAACTCTGCAAACACCAGGCTGAGCTGAGAGACACAAAGACAGGCCAGACATCAGATGGGTGTATCCACATACACACACACACCATGAGTATGGGGGTGTATAACAGGGCACACACACACACACACATACACACATACAGTACACACACAGTATGGGGGTGTATACACACACACACATGGGTGTATACACACACATAGTATACCTGATGACACACACATAACACACACTACATGGGTGTAATGCTTAACCGATAGTATCACTCATGACTGACAAGTGACTACCAATGGCAACATACATGGAAGATGATGAAGAACACGGATTGGAAGATGATGACATGAGTATGGGGGTGTATAACAGGCCTATGATAGTTTCTTCTGTTCCTGAACGGGGGTGATAACCTCCTTATAGTTCACATACTCATAGTATACTGTTGTGCCATCCTGAGTGTGTGAGAGAGAGAGACAGAAACACAATAAAACACAGTGTGATTAACACTACGTAGCGAAATACAATAAAACACAGTGTGATTAACACTACGTAGAGAAACACAATAAAACACAGTGTGATTAACACTGATGAGATGAAACACAATAAAACACAGTGGGTGTATTAACACTATACCTGATGAGTAACACAATAAAACACAGTGATGATTAACACTATATATAGAGAAACACAATAAAACACAGTGTGATTAACAGGCCTATGATGAGAAACACAATAAAACACAGTGTGATTAAACACTATGATGGAGAAACACAATAAAACACAGTGTGATTAACACTACGATGGAGAAACACAATAAAACCTGACAGTGTGATTAATACTACGTGAGAGGGGTGTATAACAGGCCTAAACACAATAAACCTGACACAGTGTGATGATGGGTTAATATATATATATATAGATAAACACAATAAAACACAGTGGGGTGATTAACACCATATAGAGAAACACAGTATGGGGGACATACACACTGCAACCCGTATATATATATATATATATAGTATACCTGATGAGTATGGGGGTGTATAACAGGGCTATGATGGGTGTAACGAACTGCACATGTATTCTGGTCTGTGTGACGTTGATGTGTGTATATTCTCCACTTCCTAACCTTGTGATGGGGGTGTTCCCTATGAACGATATATATAGTATACCTGATGAATGGGGGTGTATAATGGCCTATGATGGGTGTATAGGGTATAGTATATAGTATACCAGATGAGTATGGGGGTGTATAACAGGGCTATGAGAGGGTAATATATATATATATAGTATACCTGAAATGGGGGTGTATCAGGCCATTGGGTGTATATAGAAACCTATATATAGAGAGAGAGTATGGGGGTGTATAACAGAGAGAGAGTATGATGATATATATATATAGAGTATACCTGATGAGTATGGGGGTGTATAACAGGGCTATGATGGGTGTATATAGATATATATATATATATATATAACAGGGCTATGATGGGTGTATACCTAGTATACCTGATGAGTATGGGGGTGTATAACAGGGCTATGATGGGTGTATATATATATATATAGTATACCTGATGAGTATGGGGGTGTATAACAGGCCTATGATGGGTGTATATATATATAGTATACCTGATGAGTATGGGGGTGTATAACAGGGCTATGATGGGTGTATGTGATGGGGGTGTATATATATATATAGTATACCTGATGAGTATGGGGGGTGTATAACATGCCTATGTCCTCCAGACCCATGATGGGTGTATATATATATAGTATACCTGATGAGTATGGGGGTGTATAACATCTATGAGTGGATATATATATATATAGTATGCCTGATGAGTATGGGGGTGTATAACAGGCCTATGATGGGTGTATATATATATATATAGTATACCTGATGAGTATGAACACATAACAGGGATGGGTGTATATAAATACATATAACAGGCCTATGATGGGTGTATATATATATATATAGTATACCTGATGAGTATGGGGGTGTATAACAGGACGATGGGTGTATATATATATATAGTATACCTGATGAGTATGGGGGTGTATAACAGGGCTATGATGGGTGTATATATATATATACATGAGTATGGGGGTGTATAACAGGCCTATGATGGGTGTATATATATATATATATAGTATACCTGATGAGTATGGGGGTGTATAACAGGGCTATGATGGGTGTAACGTTGATCCCCATCAGCATCTTCTTGTCGATGTCCTCCAGACCCAGGTTACCATACTTCACCTCCCTGTACGTCTCATCATAGTGGAGGATCAGCTGCATCTGCAACAGGCCTGCAGACACACACACACATCTGACTGAACACATGACTGAACACATGACACACACAAAACATGCACAAAATCGGACGGACGGACGGACGGACGAGGGGGACGGACGGGGGACAGACGGACAGACAGACAGACAGACAGACAGACAGACAGACAGACAGACAGACAGACAGACAGACAGACAGACAGACAGACAGACAGACAGGTGTTACCCATGTAGACGCTGTATATGATCATGCCCCCGACGCTGGCCCCCAGGACGTTCTTCACCACTCCCAGCTTCTTCCTCCTGTAATACTTCTTCTCCTCCTCTTCCTCATCGTACTCCGGCTGGGGGCCCAGGAACTCCTCCATCTGGGGAAGGGGTGAAGAGAGAGAGACAGAGAGGTGAAGGGAGGGGGAGAGGGGGGACAGGGGAGGGGAGAGAGAGAGAGAGAGAGAGAGAGAGAGAGAGAGAGAGAGAGAGAGAGAGAGATGTGAAGGGAGGGGGTGAGGGGGACAGAGGAGGGGGAGGGAGGGAGAGAGAGAGAGGTGAAGGGAGGGAGAGAGAGAGAGAGAGAGATGAAGGGAGGAGGAGAGGGGGGACAGGGGAGGGGGAGGGAGAGAGGTGAAGGGAGGGGGAGAGGGAAAGAGAGACAGGTAAAGGGGAGAGGGGGAACAGGGGAGGGAAGAGGGAGAGAGGTGAAGGGAGGGGGAACAGGGAAGGGGAGGGGGAGAGGTGAAGGGAGGGGGAGAGAGGTGAAGGGAGGGGAGAGAGGAAGGGAGGGGAGAGAGAGGTGAAGGGGGAGAGAGGTGAAGGGAGGGGGAGAGAGAGAGGTGAAGGGAGGGGGAGAGAGAGGTGAAGGGGGGAGAGAGAGAGGTGAAGGGGGGGAGAGAGAGGGTGAAGGGAGGGGAGAGAGAGAGGTGAAGGGAGGGGAGAGAGAGAGGTGAAGGGAGGGGGAGAGAGAGAGGTGAAGGGAGGGGGAGAGAGAGGGTGAAGGGAGGGGAGAGAGGGTGAGGGAGGGGGAGAGAGAGGTGAGGGAGGGGGAGAGAGAGAGGTGAAGGGAGGGGAGAGAGAGAGAGGTGAAGGGAGGGGAGAGAGAGAGGTGAAGGGAGGGAGAGAGGTGAAGGGAGGGAGGGAGAGAGAGGGGAGGAGAGAAGGGGAGGGGGAGAGAGAGAGAAGGGAGGGGGAGAGAGAGAGGTGAAGGGAGGGGAGAGAGAAAGGTGAAGGGAGGGGGGAGGGAGAGAGAGGTGAAGGGAGGGGGAGAGAGAGGTGAAGGGAGGGGGAGAGAGAGGTGAAGGGAGGGGGAGAGAGAAAGGTGAAGGGAGGGGGAGAGAGAGAGGTGAAGGGAGGGAAATACAGGGTTGTTAGTGTTGTAGTTTTTTTTATAATTTCAGAGAATAACTAAAAAGACAAGAGAGCACACTGGCATAACAAACAAAGAAAGTGTGGAATGCTCCTTAAAAATCGCAGGATATTGCATTGTAAACATCGGTAGCAAAGTTGAAAAAACATTGTATTTTCATGGGTTTTTTTCACACACCTGTCCTTGAATATTCCCCTGAGGACCGTCGGGTAACAGGTCGTCAATGTTAATGTCGCCATTAGGGGGCACAACAGGCGACTCCGCCACAGCCTCACGGTACACGTTCTCTTCCGCGTCGGCCTCCGCCATCTGTCGGACGATACAGAGAACAGCAGTAAGCACATGAAGATTTAATTTCTTTTCACACTTCAATGAAAATAGACTACTAATGAAGTGCGGTGTAATAAACGTTTTAAAATGACGTTTTAACCATGGGGTGAATATGGTTGAGTTGAGCACAGTGGCTTGCTGCTTCATGATCAATCATTCAAAGACCAAAGAAATACAACTATTATTCCATTATCAAAGAATACACATACGTTGATAATTAGATTGCATTAAAACGTTTTGACTTCTAAAACAGTGTGACCAAAAAGGACACCATTTTAAATAGTGACCATCTACAATGGCGGACAATACTTCTAACTTGAATATATAAATATTTATGAAAACAAACCTTTAAATCAATGTCGTATAAAATACACGAGTGCGCGATTCAATACATGCAGATGCAATACACTCACCATTATTATGTCAGGATCGGCGTTGTTCTGTTGTATTGTCATGTGCACGAATAAAACTGCGTATTCTTTCTTGGTACCCCCGTCTCGTACTACTGTACTTGCGCTTCTCCTTTCTCGTGTTAAAGAACAGATCCCAAATTAAAACTTTCATTAGGGAAACGAAACTCCGCTGTGCTCACTTCCTCTTTTTAACCCTATCCATGTTCGTCTTAAAGCTACAGAGCATTTTTAGTTTCACGTTGTATTAGATTGTCTTAAAGCTACAGAATATATTTCGTTTTAAGTTGTATTAGTTATATGTACGCGATACGCATGGTATACATCGGCCTACGAAATGTTGGTTCCATCTCGAAAAAGCAACGTGCAGTGCATTGACTGCTCTTGTGTGTTGTAAAGCCAATATGACCCTTGAAATTGACAGTTGATTTTATTTGCAATGGGAGGGTGGTTTCAAGAAACTGAGGGAAACGTCATACAAGTCTACTAGTAAACATGTTTGAGATTGAACACCTTATTTCCTGCAATGTTTAACATTGAATAAGGCTAATACATCCCAAACGGCACCCTATTCCCTATATAGTGCACTACTTCTGACCATGGACCAGTGTGCTCTGGTCAAAATTAGTGCACTACATAGGAAAAAGGGTGCCATTTGGAACATAATAATAAGTACAAGTGTTATTGTATTACTGTGAAGAAAATACAGTGTAGAACGTATAACTAAAAACTAAGATATATACTCTAACAATATTTATTCAGATTTAAAACAAAAACGTTTTTTTAAATGTCACAAAAGAAAACTTTGTACAACATTAGAACAGTTTCAACATGAAGAAAATACAAAGCCAATGAACAAACTGAGACTGATCAAAATGTAAAGAAATGACAGGCATGGTCCTCGTATTGACTACAGCAGTGTCTCCATCTATTCCTACGGGACAAGGGCCTGTACTCATAAAGCCTAGATCAGCACTCCTACTCTGAGACACTGATACAAGCCCAACAGGTGTCCTTCATCAGTTGAGACAGGTGTATTAGTCCATGGCTAGAGCAGATAGGAGCATCTCCCAGGGTCCCCCTAAGGAATGGCTTGAAGAATACTGCACTATGGAACAATGAAAGCATTTTGTCAAACATTATTGGGGGATTTCTCAATTCGTCATCACTTCTGACACGCCCACATAACTAAAAAGGGCTACACACACAATGCTGAGAGAGCACTGATTGGCTGAACAGATAATAGTTAACTATGCACATTAGTGTCTTTGCTGTGGTAAAAAAAAAAAAAGATCTTGGCTCAAAACACAAGTGCAACCACTGTTCACGCAAAACAGGCTTCATCCATCCCAATCCACACCATAATCACAAACCTTCCTTCCAAGCATCTTGCTCTTTAAACACACCCAACCCACTCTGGACGGCAACTCCATCCCCTCCATAAGAGCCATACGTTTATTAAACCCCATCGCTCCATCCCACCCTATCACTCCCTCTATCCCCCGCACCGAAAGCATGGTAACCCTAGCACTAACCCACCCCCATCCCTCCCTAAAAATATATATATATTATTGTCCAATAGCGTTCTTCCTCATCATCTCCTCGTCCTGAACTGAGAGCTCGGTGAGCTTGCGGCCCAGCCTCTCGTGTAGATCCAGGTACTTGGCCACACAGCGGTCCAGACAGACCGCCTCCCCTTTAGACAGCTCTGCCTCCTTGTAGTGGGGGGGCACGCACTTCCTGTGGCACGCGTTGGTCATCCTGCGAGGAGGAAGATGGAGAGAAAGAAGAGGGCGTTAAGACCTTGTAGATTACGATAAAGATGAGGGCTGTATATCTCAAGCTTTCCTTTTTTCCTTGTCAAAACCTCAGAAGGCAAGAGAGGAGAGAGGAATGTCAGGAAAGCATTGGGATGAGCTCTCCTCCAGTGCTCTCCTCGCTTCCCTCTGATGTTTTGAGAAAGAGAGGAGACAGGATGCAAGAAATCAAAATCTCCATGTATGTGCAAGGTCATAGAACTCTTCATTCTGGTTGTTATGAAAAGTCAATGTGTGCACTCCTAGCTGGCAATATAACTAGCTAACTAAATCAGTTCCATTTGAATGAGCTCTAAATAACATGACTTAGTTAGCTAACTAACTAGGGATGGTCTTGCCTTTGATTTTGCTTTTGCATGTGCAGCAATGTAGTCGAGTGTGTGCGTTATACAATAGTACTCTATTCTAAATCGATTGATTCGGTCTGACGTTCAGTAGCACGACAGCTAGCTAACGCTATAAAGCTAGATAGCTAGCCGGAGAATCCATCTAACATGATGTTTTTAACTCACCACCAAAAAGCTAAATACGACAAGTCAAAATTAGCTAGCAAGCTACATGCAAATGCAGCGTGTTACACTGTAATTAGCACATTCTAGCATTTCAGTGGAGAAAGGACGTCAACTGGCTAGCTAACATTCCATTGCTAGTTAGCCGTTCTTACCGATTGTACATATCAGCCATCATTTCCACTTCTAGTTCCGCCGCCAGTTGCTGTGCTTTCTCTGGGTCCATGTCTGCGTTGTGTCCGCTCCAGACCGTACTCTCTCCAAAATAGAACCGTCCAAACGACCACTCTCAGCGGCCAACAAACACACCCGACCACCGGCTTATTTAACCTTCAGATTGAGGAAAACACGTGTGTTGTTCCTTCGCTCTCAAGAACCACTTCCGCTGTCAATAAAGTTGCGCATTCAAACAGCTGTCAAATCAATGGGACAGTTTTTAATATTTTTCCAATGCATCCTTGATCCTTCACTTTTACCTCATGATTGACACAATAAATCTGATAAGAAAAAATTGCTCAACTTATCCTGTGCCATGTTCAGCGAGCACATTTTCAAGGGAGGTAGAAAGTAAGGATGCATTGTTAAAGTAATGGGACTAGGCCTCCGAGACAGCATGTGACAGTCCATTCTCATTATGGCCCCAACAGAACATAAAACAAACAAATTTTTGTTTGAACAAGAGTGGTTTGACTGGGAGACTAGAACATTGGAATGGAATGTGAGCAAACATTGAACATGAGTATATATATTTATGTTGAGTGTAGAATAGGGCTGTTGTGAAACTAAGTTAAATGTTTACTTCAATAGCTAGGTTTAAGCAAATACAAAATGACCGTGCTTGAGATGACAAATCTATTGGACAGCTGTGGTCAAGAAAGCCATTTTATTACAACACAATTATTATATTTAAATGACAGGCCTTCTTTCTAATTTACAAATTTATACAAACAATGAAGCTACAAATAAAGAACTTGTCAAAAGTGGCAGATGTAAACATATTTAAGTGCTTCTGATTGGACACTGACTGATTCTGAAGGTATCAAAAGAACCAGCATGAACACCAGGGTCCAGTATTCACCAGCGTCTCAGAGTAGGCCCTGTTACTCATTATGACTTGAAAGGAAAAACTGATCCTAGATCTGCACTCGTACTCTGAGAAGCTGTCAATACAGGCCCTGAAATGTAACAAAAGAGTAGCTGCGTTTGCCGAGTCTCTAGTCTAGGGCTCATAAGGCATTCTGCTGAAGAACAGTACAACAAAAACAACAACAAAATCACAATCAACAAAGGTTGTTTCTTTTATATAGCAAGACCCTCATTTAGTGAGTTAGTCTCATCAAGTCAGTGTGGAAGGTTGGGGCTGCTCCGATAGTTAACAGTGTGGAGAGGAGGAGCAGGGAGGTTGCATAGGAACGGTAGCCTTTCTTCTCAAGAACACACTGTTTAGAATCTGTTGCAAATAACAAACATTTCCAATGAAGAACATACATGCAACGCTAGCCTTTCTGTTGAAGAATACACACTTGCGTTCTCCAATGGCAACATTGTATTATTTTTTTATTTTTTACTGGATTCTAAATGAACACGTCCCTAAGAGTACACCATCCCACTTACTCAGTCCGTTTCCTCTCCCATCACGTCTATCTCGTCTTCCTCGGTCAGTTCTGTGACGCCTTGCTCAAGTCCCGCTCCCCACACTCTTGGTCGCACATCCGGCGACCACTCAAGAACGTCCACCTCCACGTCCTCTTCCTCCTCTGGCTCCCAACTTCCTGTTGACCCCGTGGTAAGCCTTCGTGATGTCAGCGTGAAAGGCTCTGCCTCCAGAGGGGTCGGAATACTCACGTCGGCCATCTCGGGGGCAGCGGTCGCCATTTTGATTTTCTGAGGGAGGTGGATGTGGGTGATGCCTCTGAAGCTGGCCATGGTGGAACTCACTTGGTCCACTTCTCTGGCACCGGGACCCTCTTGCCAAGCTACGAATGAAGAAACCCATCGTAAACATTTGAAAGAGGTAACATAATTGAGAGTATTTAAGCTCAAACTAGATAAAAATATGAAAAGCAACTGCCAGTAGCGATCTACTACTACACTGAGTGTACAAAACTTTAGGAACACCCGCTCTTTCCATGACAGACTGACCAGGTGAATCCAGGTGAAAGCTATGATCCCTTATTGATGTCACCTATTAAATCCACTTCAAAATGTCCCTCAAAATTGAAAAATAATTCAGGTTCAAATGGATTTACCTGCATCAGGATACATCGTTGGACCCATCTCCTCTACATCTATCTCCTCCTCTTCCCCACTCACTTCCTCAGCCCCGGCGTAGCCCAACGTCTGCTGGACCTCATCAACCACATCCAACTCCTCGCTGGAGATCTCCATCTCCAAATATCCATCCTCCATTTTCTCCTCCACCTCTTGGATGATGACACTTCTATACGCCTCCACCACGGATCCTTTTCCCTTTTCGGTCTTCTGGTTTGTCTCTGTAGACAAGTCTGTTTCCCTCTCTCTGTTCTCCTTGGAAACCAGATCTCTTCCTTCCTCGTTGCCTTTGTCGCTCCGATGAGGATCCACCATGTCCTTTGTCCTTGATAAGGTAGCCAGCTCCTCTCGGAGTTTGAAAAAGTCTCCTGACGCATCCACGTTTTTCCCGTCTAAAACGTTTCCTGTGTTCTCAAAATGTTCTCTATCCTCAACGTTTTCTCTTTCAGTCTCTTTGTAGATGAGATCTTGATACTCTGTCTCCTGTCCACAAGTGCTGCTGTTGTGTCCTCCATCTTTTTCCTCTGGATGGTCGCTCTCTGTTCGGTTGGTCTGATCGTCATTATCAACGGTTGGTCTAATGGCCGACTCTCTTTCTAGAGGCTGGGAAGAACTTGTGTTTTTGTTCATCAGTCTTGATTCATTTTGACCGTTGTCACTTTCGTTGGGTTTCAATAATTTTCTTTGACTTTGTTTCTGATCTTCAGTTTCACTTTCTTTTGTCTGCTTGCTTTTGGTGGACTTCCTTGTGTTTTGGTGCCTGTGCTTCAGGAGTTCTTGGAACTTCTTGAGACACACAGTGGGTGCCCGACCCTCGGAGGGGGTCCGCTTGACAGCAGGGGGTCTCAATGGGTCTCTGTCTGATTCAGTCTCTCCAGATCGTTTTGGACTGGAGTTCTGTGGCTGACCAGACGGCTGGGGTTGCAGAATGGTTCCGGTTCCAATCCCTGAACAGTTGGAAGGAACCTGCTCTTCATGGGTACTGGGGGAAGTGGTCTGCGAGCTAGGCTTTTGAGCAACTGTTTTAGATTTAGACACGGGTAGTCTCTGGAACAACTCTGCTCTCTCTCCTTTGCCATGTCCCTCCCTGATCCTCACCCTTTTACTGCACTTCTTTCGCTTGTCGTCCTTTCCCTGTGGTTCCCCTCCTCTGTTCTCCTTTACCTGTGGGTCTCCTCCTCCTTTCTCCTTTCCCTGAGGTTCTCCTCCTCCTTTCTCCTTTACCTGTGGTTCCCCTCCTCTGCTCTCCTTTACCTGTGGGTCTCCTCCTCCTTTCTCCTTTCCCTGAGGTTCTCCTCCTCCTTTCTCCTTTACCTGTGGTTCCCCTCCTCTGCTCTCCTTTACCTGTGGTTCTCCTCCTCCTTTCTCCTTTCCCTGAGGTTCTCCTCCTCCTTTCTCCTTTACCTGTGGTTCCCCTCCTCCTTTCTCCTTTCCCTGCGGTTCTCTTCCATTTTTCCTTCTCTGAGGTTCTCTTTTCGTTCTATGCGGTTCTCCTTCTCTTTTCTTTCTCTGCGGTTCTCCTCCTTTCTTTCCCTGCAGTTCTCCTCCTCCTCCTCCTCTTTTCTTTCCCCGCGGTTCTCCTTCTCCTCCTCTTTCCTTTCCCTGCGGTTCTCCTCTTTCCTTTCCCCGCGGTTCTCCTCTTTCCTTTCCCTGCGGTTCTCCTCCTTCTCCTCCTCTTTCCTTTCCCCGCGGTTCTCCTTCTCCTCCTCTTTCCTTTCCCCGCGGTTCTCCTCCTTCTCCTCCTCTTTCCTTTCCCCGCGGTTCTCCTCCTTCTCCTCCTCTTTCCTTTCCCCGCGGTTCTCCTCTTTCCTTTCCCCGCGGTTCTCCTCTTTCCTTTCCCCGCGGTTCTCCTCCTTCTCCTCCCTTTCCCCGCGGTTCTCCTCTTTCCTTTCCCCGCGGTTCTCCTCTTTCCTTTCCCTGCGGTTCTCCTCCTTCTCCTCCTCTTTCCTTTCCCCGCGGTTCTCCTCTTTCCTTTCCCTGCGGTTCTCCTCGTTCCTTTCCCTGCGGTTCTCCTTCTCCTCCTCTTTCCTTTCCCCGCGGTTCTCCTCTTTCCTTTCCCTGCGGTTCTCCTTCTCCTCCTCTTTCCTTTCCCTGCGGTTCTCCTCTTTCCTTTCCCTGCGGTTCTCCTTCTCCTCCTCTTTCCTTTCCCCGCGGTTCTCCTCTTTCCTTTCCCTGCGGTTCTCCTTCTCCTCCTCTTTCCTTTCCCCGCGGTTCTCCTCTTTCTTTTCCCTGCGGTTCTCCTTCTCCTCCTCTTTCCTTTCCCCGCGGTTCTCCTCTTTCCTTTCCCCGCGGTTCTCCTCTTTCCTTTCCCCGCGGTTCTCCTCTTTCCTTTCCCTGCGGTTCTCCTTCTCTTTCCTTTTTGTGCTCTACAGCTTCCATGTCCTGGATGCCCGTTGTCATGGCACTGGTGGGGAATAAACCACCAGCCTGGGAAACCTGTTTTTTTCCTGGTCGTATCTTACGGGGGGGTCTACCACGTTTCCGTTTCGGGGGTGGTGTTGGTGGGATTTGGAGCAGTCCAACTGCTTTGGCCAGAGCTTGAAACCCGGAGAAGGAGGGACTGGGAGTTTCAGAAGACATGTTGGACTGCTTGTCTTCTTGGTGAAGTTTTACTGGGGAGCAGCTCCCGGTTGCGGTCCAAACGTTAGGAGGGCGTTTCACATCTCGATCCCTGGCTCGGAGCACCCTTACTGGGTTCCCCGTTTCCCTTCCTTCTGGAGGTGGGTTGGCTTCCTCCCTAAGGCTGGACAAAGACTTTGTGGAGGTGTTGGAAAGGTACCGTCCTAATCTTTCTCTCGCTAAGACATTGTTGGTTGACAGACTGACAGAGCAGAGGCTTATTTTCACTTGTCCGTTCTCAGTCTTCGTTCTGTCGTTGAGTTTCACCCTTTCAGTCCTCACTAAAGGACTATCTTCTATCTTTGTAGAGACGTTGCGTTTACTCTTTTTCAGAGGAGGCTCTGGGGTCTCACTGTCCTCTGATTGTTCCTGCTCCGCTTTCAAACCCTCTGTTCTCCTCACACGGATTCTCTTCCTGTGTTGACTCCAGGTTTCATCCTCCTGTCTCCTCTCTGTCTTTGCTTTTGGTGTCTCAGTCCTTCGCCCCTGCTCCGGCTCCAAACCCTCCTTTCTCCTCACACGGATTCTCTTCCTGTTACTGTGGGGCTTCCAGGTTTCATCACCCTCTCTTATCTTCGCCTTTGCTTTCTCAAGCCTTCGCCCCGTAGTGGTGGTCGCGACCTTCATCCTTTTCTCCTCGTCCTCTTTTCCGGTCAGTCTTGCGTTGTTGCTAATGCTAGCCTTGTATTGACCATCAGTCATCTGCTCGGAGTTGTTGCTAATGCTAGCCTTGTATTGACCATCAGTCATCTGCTCGAAGTTGTTGCTAATGCTAGCCTTGTATTGACCATCAGTCATCTGCTCGGAGTTGTTGCTAATGCTAGCCTTGTATTGACCATCAGTCATCTGCTCGGAGTTGTTGCTAATGCTAGCCTTGTATTGACCATCAGTCATCTGCTCGGAGTTGTTGCTAATGCTAGCCTTGTATTGACCATCAGTCATCTGCTCGGAGTTGTTGCTAATGCTAGCCTTGTATTGACCATCAGTCATCTGCTCGGAGTTGTTGCTAATGCTAGCCTTGTATTGACCATCAGTCATCTGCTCGGAGTTGTTGCTAATGCTAGCCTTGTATTGACCATCAGTCATCTGCTCGGAGTTGTTGCTAATGCTAGCCTTGTATTGACCATCAGTCATCTGCTCGGAGTTGTTGCTAATGCTAGCCTTGTATTGACCATCAGTCATCTGCTCGGAGTTGTTGTTGGATTCCCACGGCAGACCAAGGCATTTTTTAGATTCACACAGATTTCCTGGGGAGCGTGGAGAGTGGATCATGGAGCTCAGTGGAAACTGTAGTCTTCTCGGAGTGCAGCAGAGCCAAGGTGGTAGCTTTGACAGCTGAGGGATTCTATGGAATGGAGTTACAGGATGCCGGAATGGGGATTTAAGGAAGGGTTTCGCCGGAGATGGTGAGGGTAAGGGTTTCGGTGAATTTAAAGGTGAGAGACATTTTGGCAGGCGTAGCTCTTCCCAATGTGGAGGAGGAGATTGGGAAGGCTGGGTTTCACTTCCTGGAGACAGCAGTGAAAGGAGTTCTGGGAAATGTAGTCCTTTCCAGGGAGAGGCATCTGGTGGGCATGCTGGATGTTGTGGTTCAGAAGCATCAGTTTCAGAGGGGGGTAGGAAACCGGGGGTGACCGAAGGTTCCTCTTCTTGTGGAACTTCCTGATTCGTAGTGGCCTGACTCGGACTCTGACTTGGAATGGCCTCTCTATTCATATGACTTGGGATGGTCCCTCTATTCACTTGACTCGGAGTAGTGTCTCCATTCACATGACTTGGAGTAGTGTCTCCATTGGACGACAGACAATCCGCAGAGGACAGATTACAAACATGGTCTCTGTATGTCGACGGAACGCCTGTCTGGGAAGAACCCTTCCAGAACCCTGGATCTCGGTCCTCTTCCCCTGCGTAAAGTAGAGAGGCCTGGCTCTGAGGAAGGGACTGGTGGGGACGCCTTGGTGAAGAGCCTGAGTGGACTGGCATGATGCTGCTGCTGCCACCACATCCAAACACCAGGCTCTTGGAGTTCCGGTTCTGGAGTTCCTGGTTTTGAGAGTTCTGGTGGTTCTTGGCGTTCTCAGAAGAGCACTGGACACCTGAACAATAGGAGGCCCAGTCAGAGGAGTAATCATTACAGGAGAAGTGGGGGTGAGGATGAGAGAGGGGGGTGGAGGGGTGATAGGTGGAACATTGGTGAGGGGTCAGAGGTTGTGGGTCCAGGTAAAGGTCAGGGGTGACTGTGCAGGAGGTTGTCGTGGTGACGAAATGGGAGGAGGTGATGGAGTGGAAGGCTTGAGAGAGAAAGACAGAGATAGAGGTCAGCCTGGTGGTAGCTAAGTGTGGGTGCTAATATCAATCTATTGTAATGGATGACACGTGAGATAAGTGCAAGCAATGCTGTGAGTAATTGAGGAAGGGCAAGCATTTAAAATGTACATGACTTATCATACATAGACTAAGTCAGTGTTTCTCAACTCTGGTCCTACAGTACCCCCAACAGCCCAACTCTGGTCCTCCAGTACCCCCAACAGCCCAACTCTGGTCCTCCAGTCCCCCCAACAGCCCAACTCTGGTCCTCCAGTCCCCCAACAGCCCAACTCTGGTCCTCCAGTACCCCCAACAGCCCAACTCTGGTCCTCCAGTACCCCCAACAGCCCAACTCTGGTCCTCCAGTACCCCCAACAGCCCAACTCTGGTCCTCCAGTACCCCCAACAGCCCAACTCTGGTCCTCCAGTACCCCCAACAGCCCAACTCTGGTCCTCCAGTACCCCCAACAGCCCAACTCTGGTCCTCCAGTACCCCCAACAGCCCAACTCTGGTCCTCCAGTACCCCCAACAGCCCAACTCTGGTCCTGGTCCTACAGTACCCCCAACAGCCCAACTCTGGTCCTACAGTACCCCCAACAGCCCAACTCTGGTCCTACAGTACCCCCAACAGCCCAACTCTGGTCCTACAGTACCCCCAACAGCCCAACTCTGGTCCTACAGTACCCCCAACAGCCCAACTCTGGTCCTACAGTACCCCCAACAGCCCAACTCTGGTCCTACAGTACCCCCAACAGCCCAACTCTGGTCCTACAGTACCCCCAACAGCCCAACTCTGGTCCTACAGTACCCCCAACAGCCCAACTCTGGTCCTACAGTACCTCCAACAGCCCAACTCTGGTCCTACAGTACCCCCAACAGCCCAACTCTGGTCCTACAGTACCCCCAACAGCCCAACTCTGGTCCTACAGTACCCCCAACAGCCCAACTCTGGTCCTACAGTACCCCCAACAGCAAACCTGCTTCTACTTGTCAACTAATCATCAAGCCCTTGACAAGTTGAATCAGGCGTTTTTGTCTGGGGCTTCAACACAAATGTGTGCTGCTGGGGTTACTGGAGGACTGGAGTTGGGCTGCTGGGAGTACTGGAGGACTGGATTTGGGAAACACTGACCTAAGTCGCTAGAAAGCCTTACAACATAGTTAACAAGGAGCCTGGTTCAGATTCAAGGCAGCAGGTAGCCTAGGGTTAAGAGCGCTAGGCCAATAACCGACAGGTTGCTGGTTCAAATCCCCAAGCTGACTAGATGGAAAATCTGTTGATGTGCCCTTTAGCAAGGCACTTAACCTTAATTGCTCTGGATAAGAACATCTGCTAAATGTAAAGATGAAGTCTTCTCAGAAATGACTTAAATGTAAATGTAAATGTAGATACAACAGTAGAGAAAGGTGGTCAATCACATAACATGTTACAAAACATACCTGTTTCAGTTGACGACGCATCATCACTTCCTGTCGCGTAGCCATGGGAACACACGCAACGAGAAGCCGAGCCAACGGCGCTGTGCCTTGCGTGGACGGGATGATGCGAGCAGGAGCAGGCCGACGGTCTGTCGTGGCTTTGGAGATGGTGGCGTTGGTCGCAGTCCCCATCCAGAATCACAGGGGGCAGTATGTTCAACCCCATCATGATGTCTTCCAGCATCTTCTCAATCTGCTCGTCTGAATCCTCTACCTGCCGGCCAAAACAAGACGACCACAACGGATATATGTTGTTACACATTTCTGTGTTAACCTGGATCATTTTCAAATGTGTGGTTGAATTGTTTTTATTTTATTTATCATCAAATAAATGAAGGTACCGGAGGCTGGGACAAGGCGAGCTGTGGTTCATGTGTTGAGTGTGGAGTCGGATGATGGGTGGAGCTGCAGTGTTTGAGGGAGGCTGACTGGGCGGTGGTGGTTTTGGAGGTGGGGCGGGATCGGGGTGGAGGGGTGAGGAAAGCTGTCTCGAGGTTAGAGCACCGGGGGAGGGCTGGGGACTGGGGCGGGGGGAGAGGCTGGCGTGGTAGTTGTCTTGTCCTCATGCGATCATGCGTTTCCTGCCGTGACAGAATAAAAGGAGACATTTTAGAACACTTAGAGAAGATAAACCACATGGCTCCATTACATTTATATACTAACGTTTACACACCTATTCTGTCTTCAGCAGGGTTTCACCTGAACAGGGTTTCACCTGCTGTTGTGCTGCTGTTTTGACAGCTCAGATTAACTTGAATAATGGACAGGGTATTCAGAAACCCCTCAATGGCTTCCTAACATGGTAACGGCTAGTCACTGTATCAAAACTCATGGGCAAAAATGTTCTAGAGTGAAAATGTAGCCCTCAAATTAATCTCTTTGCTGACTGACAACAATCAGTTAGAATGGCATTGGAAGTGTTAGAACAGTTTCATAGTTACTGTGTCACTCACCTTCTTCAGAGCAGCGAGGACCAACTGCCTCTGACCAGGTGAGATGGTTCTGTCCCTCTCCTGCATTTGACCAGGTGAGATGGTTCTGTCCCTCTCCTGCATTTGACCAGGTGAGATGGTTCCGTCCCTCTCCTGCCTCTGACCAGGTGAGAAGGTTCCGTCCCTCTCCTGCCCCTGACCAGGTGAGAAGGTTCCGTCCCTCTCCTGCCTCTGACCAGGTGAGAAGGTTCCGTCCCTCTCCTGCCCCTGACCAGGTGAGATGGTTCTGTCCCTCTCCTGCCCCTGACCAGGTGAGATGGTTCTGTCCCTCTCCTGCCCCTGACCAGGTGAGATGGTTCTGTCCCTCTCCTGCCCCTGACCAGGTGAGATGGTTCTGTCCCTCTCCTGCCCCTGACCAGGTGAGATGGTTCTGTCCCTCTCCTGCCCCTGACCAGGTGAGATGGTTCCGTCCCTCTGCTGCCCCTGACCAGGTGAGAAGGTTCCGTCCTTCTCCTGCCCCTGACCAGGTGAGAAGGTTCCGTCCTTCTCCTGCCCCTGACCAGGTGAGAAGGTTCCGTCCTTCTCCTGCCCCTGACCAGGTGAGATGCTTCCGTCCGTCTCCTGCCCACTGACCAGCTCCCACAGCTGTTAAACAATCAATCAAATGTATTGATAAAGCAGTTTTTAGATCAAAAGAGTGAGAATAAGGGGTTTTACATTAACCCAGCCTGGACTCCAGACAGCAAGCAGAGGCACACATTAGCAAAGAAAAACTCAACATCCAAGATGGCACCCTATTCACCACACAGTGCACTACTTTTCACCAGGGCCCTGGTCAAAACTAGGGCACTACTTAGGGAAACGGGTGCCATTTTGGACACCCCACCTACCTGTCCCCTGGTCCTCCTCCTCAGCTTGACCTTGATGGAGATCTGAGTGTTCTCCAGCCTCTGTCCGCTCAGCCACTTCCTCCCAACCACACCTCACAATCACATCACATCTTATTTACAGTGCAGTTATACACGGCAACACACTTTACAGGACATGACACAGACACAAATAAACAACATGCTAAATATGAGATTCAGAAAATAACTAGAAACCCCAAAGGATGTGTAAAATAACTGTCATCCCCTCATACCTCTCCTCTCCAGACACTCCCCTGTTCCTCCTTCCTCTGCTCTCCCAGTGTGTGATGTCAGCTGCTGCTCCCTCTTCTTCTCCATCCTCCTCTCCGTTACGCCGTTCTCTGCCACAGAGCATTCTGGGATGGCACTCTCCTCCCGGGGTGTCGTGGGGTGGTCCGAATCGTCACTCTGGGTGACCATGTCACCGCTCAGGACAACAGAGGACAATGAGAGGTTTGTGACCTCCGCTTTAGAGGTCCGAGGGTGGGTTCTAAAGGGAGCTGTTCCACAGTTGACCGGTGCTTTAGAGGTCCGAGGGTGGGTTCTAAAGGGAGCTGTTCCACAGTTGACCGGTGCTTTGGCGCTGGGTGGGGTGGAACTGGGGTGTGAAGTGGGGGTCATAATCTGGGGACTCAGGGAAGGGGGTGCCGTGTGAGTTGTGTGCTGCTGGCCTTCACTGCTGCTCTGGACTAGTAGGAGGGGTGTAGGGAGAGCATCAGGGAGAGGACTGAGGAAAGCCATGTAAATACCTCCATTACAGTCCACAGTCTGTGTCCCCATCTCCACCAACGCCCCCACCTGTGTCTCTCCTCCCTCCGTCTGCACCCCCACATCTCTGAGACTGCACCTCCTCTCCTCCTCCCCCTCCCCCTCCCTCCCCCGGTCCTTCCACCCCTCCACCAAGCGGCCTATGCCCAGCTTACAGGCAGCGGCCATAACCTCTTCTTGTTCCATGGTGCCCTCTCCCTCCAGCTCTCCGGAGTACAGGAGATCCACCAGCTTCAGCAGGGTCTGGGCCTTCACAGCCTGGAGCTTGAGTGGCCATCTCTGCCCAGCCGGGAGGGGGGATGACTGGTTGGACAGGGCATTGGACAGGTAGGGGCTCAGGGCAGCCAGGATGCAGCTGTGGGCCGGGACTGACAATCCTGTGGGAAGAGAGAAATGTGACATCATTAGCTACATTTATAATGCAGGTTAGGAAATGTGATGAAGGCCTACTGGGGTTTAGGTGTGAAATAAGGGCATGTGGAAGGAGAGGAAGAATGGCAGTTGGATTTGATTGATCCATTTATTTACTATCCTCAATCTAAACCTCATTAGGTCTCCCTAACTTACATCAATCATTTGGTTACTTTACATAATTTCGTTTCTGTCCCTCCCTCCCACCATCAGTCTATAGCAGGGTATCACAGTAGAGACCAGTGGAGGCTGGTGGGAGGAGCTATAGGAGGACAGGCTACTTTTAATGACTGGAATGGACTCCAATGTGGTTTCCATGTGTCTGACACCGTTCCATTGATTCCAGAGTATGTGAGAGGAGCGGGCGGCCCAATGTGACTGGAAGGTGGAGCGAGGGGCCCAATGTGACTGGAAGGTGGAGCGAGGGGCCCAATGTGACTGGAAGGTGGAGCGAGGGGCCCAATGTGACTGGAAGGTGGAGCGAGGGGCCCAATGTGACTGGAAGGTGGAGCGAGGGGCCCAATGTGACTGGATGCTCTGATTGAGTCCACCCCCCCCCCTCGCTCTCCTCCCTCAGTCTGTAGTAGGGTATCACAGTAGACTGCAGTCTCTCCATCACTCCCCTCATCCTTCACCATCAGTCTGTAACAGGTTATCACAGTAGACTGCATCTCACCATCACTCCCCTCATCCCTCACCATCAGTCTATAACAGGTTATCACAGTAGACTGCAGTCTCTCCATCACTCCCCTCCTCCCTCACCATCAGTCTGTAACAGGGTATCACAGTAGACTGCAGTCTCTCCATCACTCCCCTCCTCCCTCACCATCAGTCTGTAACAGGGTATCACAGTAGACTGCAGTCTCTCCATCACTCCCCTCCTCCCTCACCATCAGTCTGTAACAGGGTATCACAGTAGACTGCAGTCTCTCCATCACTCCCCTCCTCCCTCACCATCAGTCTGTAACAGGGTATCACAGTAGACTGCAGTCTCTCCATCACTCCCCTCCTCCCTCACCATCAGTCTGTAACAGGGTATCACAGTAGACTGCAGTCTCTCCATCACTCCCCTCCTCCCTCACCATCAGTCTGTAACAGGTTATCACAGTAGACTGCAGTCTCTCCATCACTCCCCTCCTCCCTCACCATCAGTCTGTAACAGGGTATCACAGTAGAGACTGTTGTGCTTCTGTCTCTGTAGTTCCTCCAGGAGCCTCAACTCAAAGCCAGGCAGACGGTACCTCCACATCCTCCTCTTCTTGGCCTCCACCCTGAGAGGGAGGGGTGGGTTGGGGGAGGGGCTATTGGGTAGAATGGAGAGGGGGGATAGAGTGGTAGAGGAGACAGAGGACAAATGGATGTGGGGAGAAGGGGGGAGGCAGTGGGTAGCACGGAGAGGGATAGAGTTGTGGGGTTTAGAGGATAGAAAGGGATGTAGGGGAGAAGGGGGGAGGCAGGGGAAAATGGGGGAGAGATTTAAATGCAGATCGTTCTGACGGTATACAGCATTTGACGAAGTGAAACAATGGTAAAACCGGATTTTCATTCATTGTCTCAAAATGTCGTGCTTGGAGAAGACTGGGCTGAAAAGACAAGGTGTGAAGTTGGTTGTGAGATGCTACGGGCAGCAACAATGTCATACTTGTTTGGACCAGACAGGATCAGATAGATGGCCTGCACGTAGAGAGACAGAGGGGCGCTGTTTCGCTCGCTCGGATGCTTTCTCCTGTGATATCCATTCAGCCTCTTGCGAATTGAAGGAAAATTATGAAACAGAAATACGAAAATGTTATTTTTTTTCTTGGGTAATCCTGGCTTCCCTTGGCCTCCATAAATACACACCACCGGGGTGAGTGGCTAGTACTTTACATTTGGGACTCTTTTGTCATGTATTAGTTAACACATTCGTTTCATAACTAGAATAAAAGAAGTTCAGGTATTTGTATCACTTGTTAGTCAGTGTTTTTGCTAGAAAAGACAGCTTGTTCCGTTGGAACGCCATGCAATTCAAAGCGTGTTGTGGGCGACCTCCACTTAAAAGACACACTGACAATAGGCCTACAATCAAAAACACAAATGTTAATGTGTTGCATTAGTGCACATTCATCTCGTTCTCAAACAACTGCAAGTGTGGTACAGCTTTCTATGTAAATGAGTTTAATATGTATACTTTTCAGCACACTCGTGCCGGGGAACTAGAAACGAAATGTCTGGTGACGTTAGCTAAATGTGTTAGCTGGACGGCTAGCTAATGCACATGCTTACCTTTTCGATGCCAGTCAGGGCTTTTTTTTTCTAGTGACTTGCTTTCTCGAAAATCTGAATATCGCCAACCAATTTGTTTCAAATAGTTAATGTTGACATATTCCCACAACGTGGTCAAATTCACGGACTGACGTCACACTTCAGAAAGGAGTTCTCTTCGACGTCAAAATCGCGAGGGGCGATCGTGCGTGTTCATGCGTAGTTAACGTGGGAGAAGCCAAGCCTGCGCATCCGAATCATGGGGTCATTTCGGCTCGTCGTTGATAATCAACGTCTGTCGTACCGCACTCAGCGGAAGAGCCATTTGATCTGATCAAGAGCAAACCTGTTGAAATCTTCAGTTCAATGTTGAAAAGTATTCTGTTGACTTTAGCCAATCAGAGGCGTGCGTTACTTCACCCATTGATTTCAGCGTCTCAACACGGTATGATTGATGTTTGTGTTTATGAAGAGTACAACTGTACAGCGAGAACTACTAACATTTACTGCGACACATGCATTTCTCAAATCACACAGAGCTAGAGAAAAAAAGTCAAGGCCAGTATTGAAAAAAGCACTTTTTATTTTATTTATTATAAACAGTATTGCTTGTTACATATTCCATTCATGAGAGAAATGTGCAACATTAAGAGCCAAGGCATAGAAGAAGAGATTAAGGTTTTCATCCAGAATCACATTTTAGATCAGCGTTCCAATAATAAACTGTTGACAGAAATTGAGAGTTGGACTGTCTCCTAAATGTCCCCCTGTCCCCTATATAGTTAACTACTTTCACCCAGAGCCATATCAGGCCATTTAGTAGTGTACTATATTGGGAATAGGGGATCATTTAGAATGCAAAATTGATTTTACATTGTGTTTTGCTTGTTTTCTCTTTAATTAAAATATATAAACCATAAATGTTTCTCAATTCAAAAATAAACCTGATTGCATATGCGTTCACCCACAATACCTGCAAGACGAATAAACCCAAATCATAAAATATAAAAACAATACATAAAACCAGTAAAATTAACAAATATTTATCTTCTATATATAGTTAAATTTGCTTTTTATTTTATTTATTTTTTAAATAGCAACTAGAATCAAAATCAGGTCTTTGCACTTAAACAAATCTTGCTAATTTAATTTTATGCTCCGCCCCTCTTTAGTCCCACTTTCCCATTGGATTCCACTCCCACATCATTTCCTGTATCAGTTCTAGATCATCTCATTCTAGGACTATATCTGGTTACAAGGCAACTCATTTACATTTTTCTGAGACTGACCATTTGTAGTGTTGGATTGGCATGAAAATAATCAAAGGAACCAAGAAACGCTTTTACCCCTAGTGCTTTAATCTACTGAGAAAATATCTACATCTTACTCTGCACTGAGAATAATAATGTTGTCTACGGTACTAAAGGAACTCAGTCTGGGGGAAACAACCAGCTAAATGTGTCCTCTCCCCTCTTAGTGTTCTGTGGTCTCCATGGACACCAGCCAGTCCAGTAGGGTAGATGTTCAGTAGGCTGGAACCATCCAGTCTGACGTGGAACGTATGGCACTAGAATGGTTCTCTCTGTTCCATATGCAGAGCATCAATCATATCAACTCTATACATTCCATTGTGTTATTATGCGGAACACACAAAAACTGTTCTATACATTCCATTTGGATTCAATGTTCTGGAATGTTGCTGCTAGTGAATGATACCCCCAGGGAAAACCCCCATCCCACCTTAAAAACACCAACGAACGAGGCACTCCAGTTAGCCATGAGCCACACAGACGTAGTTGAAGGCGATCACATATTTACACATTCATATATATATAGAGATTTGCAGATTGAAAGAAATGCAGTCACTGGATCAACAATCAAATCTGTGGTTTCTCCCATAGCTTCAGGAGAACCATTAGAACCAGAGCGAGTTGAGAAAGGGGGTATAACAATGACGCTGAAGATAGAAATGTATTGAATAGAGCCGAAACGGTTCACTGGTCTATTAATACAAGGCTGAAAATCATAGAAATATAATCTGCAGAACAGACGATCAAGAATGTTCTGTGACGCAAGACCCATGTGTAAAATGTTAAAGTGGTCGTCAAGCTACTTACATTCCCACAACACTGCCCAATGGCACACCAGTGCCTGTGACATCACCCAATGATGTCATATACACTAGAACATCACAACAGATGGCTCCGAGAAGAGAAGCAGTGTTCAGAAATACTCTGTAGTAGAAAGTTACTGCAATAGTGGTGTGTAGTTTGGCACGTGTTCATCACTGTAGTCAGAACCACAACTCAGCAATCACACCTCCAACAAAGACCAAAGCAACACCGGCGGTAGATCAACAAACATTCATTCTTTGTTGGGAAACAGAAGTTTAGTGGTAATTAGTTATCACAAGAAAATAAAAAAAACCTTGACTGGAAATCTTCACAATCACTTGTAGAAACGCAGTTTTAACCATTCCAGTAAAAAAAGGGGTTTGTCAGTTTAAGTTCAGTTACAGTTTGAATCCCATTCCAACAGTTCCCTTTTGATTAGCTTTGTTACTGTGGTTCCCAGATGAAGTCACAACTGTCCCTATTGTGGTGGGAGGAGTTAGTGTAGTGTTGGGGGTTAGTGTGTCACTGTGGTGGGAGGAGTTACTAAATTAGAAGTGGTCTTATGTCATAGTAGTGTCGACAGGTAGAAGAGGGATGTCAGGAGTCCATGGTGTTCCTTTAGTGGCTAAAAGTCACAGTCTAAATAGAGGAATGAGGGAGAGCTAGGGAGGTGAGGAAGGCTGAAGGTCATGCAAGTGGCTTATGTCACAGACCCCGAGAGAGATAAGAGGGAAAGAAGATTTAGAAATTGAGAGGAGAGGAAAAAGAGAGAAAGGAAAGAGAAAAAGGGAGACAGAAGGAGAGAGTCCAGTTCTAGTGGAGTCAGTGGTCCCTCAGTGAGTGTCCAGAGGTTCAGCAGGGGCAGTAGGCCGGTAGAGGCTGCTCTCTTCTAGTGATGCACACTATCAGTTTCTCTGTGGGAACACCAGGACAGAGAGAGAGAGAGAAGGGTTACTACCATGTGCAATATTTGTAGTAAGAGTGCAACTCATTAACCAGCTGTATAAACTTAGAGGATTGAGAGGACACAGAACCTGCTAGTGAAGGCAATCTGTCACAGCCTAAACATCACCAATCAATACATGACACACACAGCCTAAACATCACCAATCAATACATGACACACACAGCCTAAACATCACCAATCAATACATGACACACACAGACAACATGAACACACACAGCCTAAACATCACCAATCAATACATGACACACACAGACAACATGAACACACAGCCTAAACATCACCAATCAATACATGACACACACAGCCTAAACATCACCAATCAATACATGACACACACAGCCTAAACATCACCAATCAATACATGACACACACAGCCTAAACATCACCAATCAATACATGACACACACAGACAACATGAACACACAAGCAAACATCACCAATCAGATAACATGAACACAGCCTAAACATCACCAATCAATACATATGACACACAGACAACATGAACACACACAGCCTAAACATCACCAATCAATACATGACACACACAGCCTAAACATCACCAATCAATACATGACACACACAGACAACATGAACACACACAGCCTAAACATTACCAATCAATACATGACACACACAGACAACATGAACACACACAGCCTAAACATCACCAATCAATACATGACACACACAGCCTAAACATCACCAATCAATACATGACACACACAGACAACATGAACACACACAGCCTAAACATTACCAATCAATACATGACACACACAGACAACATGAACACACACAGCCTAAACATTACCAATCAATACATGACACACACAGACTAAACATCACCAATCAATACATGACACACACAGCCTAAACATCACCAATCAATACATGACACACACAGCCTAAACATCACCAATCAATACATGACACACACAGCCTAAACATCACCAATCAATACATGACACACACAGCCTAAACATCACCAATCAATACATGACACAGATGCTTGAAAAGAGATCAAACACACACAAGACAAAATTCCATATGTATACAGACTTGAAACAAATGAAACGAACATCAGGACACAAGATCAACAACATACTATATCAAATATACAAATCACCAGCAGAGGGAGCAAGAAACAAACACCAATACAATGGGGGGACACACAGAGGTTAGTTAGGCCATGCGGTTTAGTGAGAGAGGCAGGTGTTCAGTCGGTGGACACACATACCATGCGTTCACATGCAGTGTGTGGGGGGGTGTGGCCTAACCGTCATAAGAGTCCATGAGAGGAACAGAGTCCCGCCTCTCCTCATACAGCCCTCCCTGAGAGGGGGAAGAGAAGGTGGGAAGAAGAGAAAAGGGGGAGAAAGAAAGAACGGGAAGGAGAAAGAGAGAACGGGAAGGAGAAAGAGAGAACGGGGGGGAGAGAGGGGGGGAGAAAGAAAAGAACGGGGGGGAGAAAGAGAGAACGGGGGGGGAGAAAGAAGAACGGGGGGGGAGAGAAAAGAAAGAACGGGGGGGGGAGAAAGAAAGAACGGGGGGAGAAAGAAAGAACGGGGAGGGAGAAAGAAAGAACGGGGGAAGAAAGAAAGAACGGGGGAGAAAGAAAGAACGGGGGGAGAAAGAAAGAACGGGGGGAGAAAGAAAGAACGGGGGAAAAGAAAGAACGGGGGGGGAAAGAAAGAACGGGGAGGAAAGAAAGAACGGGGAGAGAAAGAAAGAACGGGGGGAGAAAGAAAGAACGGGAGGGAGAAAGAAAGAACGGGGGAGGAAAGAACGGGAGGAGAAAAAAAAGAACGGGGGAGGAGAAAGAAAGAACGGGGAGGAGAAAGAAAGAAGAAAGAAAGGGGGGGAGGAGAAAGAAAAGAACGGGGGAGGAGAAAGAAAGAAAAGGGGGGGAGAAAGAAAGAACGGGGGAGAACGGGAGAGAAAGAAAGAACGGGAGGAGAAAGAAAGAACGGGGAGGAGAAAGAAAGAACGGGGAGGAGAAAGAAAGAAGAAAGAAAGAACGGGGAGGAGAAAGAAAGAACGGGGAGGAGAAAGAGAACGGGAGGAGAAAGAAAGAACGGGGGGAGAAACGAAAAAGAAGAAAAGAACGGGGGGGAGAAAGAAAGAACGGGGGGGGAGAAAGAACGGGAGGAGAAAGAAAGAACGGGGAGGGGGAGAAAGAAAGAACGGGGGGGGAGAAAGAAAGAACGGGGAGGGGAACGGGGGAGAAAGAAAGAACGGGGAGGGGGAGAAAGAAAGAACGGGAGGGGGAGAAAGAAAGAACGGGGAGGGGAGAAAGAAAGAACGGGGAGGGGGAGAAAGAAAGAACGGGGGAGGGGGAGAAAGAGAAAGAAAGAAAGAACGGGGGGGGGAGAAAAAGAAAGGGAACGGGGAGGGGGAGAAAGAAAGAACGGGAGGGGGAGAAAGAAAGAACGGAAAACGGGAGAACGGGGGAGAAAGAAAGAACGGGGAGAACGGGGAGAAAGAAAGAAAGAACGGGGAGGAAAGAAAGAAAGAAAGAACGGGGGAGAAAGAAAGAACGGGGGAGAAAGAAAGAACGGGGGAGAAAGAAAGAACGGGGGGAAAGAAAGAACGGGGAGAGAAAGAAAGAACGGGGGGAGAAAACGAAAGAAAGAAAGAACGGGGAGAGAAAGAAAAAGAAAGAACGGGGGGGAGAAAGAAAGAACGGGAGAAAGAAAGAAAGAACGGGGAGGAGAAAAAGAACGGGGGGGAGAAAGAAAGAACGGGGAGGAGAAAGAAAAAGAAAGAACGGGGAGGAGAAAGAAAGAACGGGGGAGAAAGAAAGAACGGGGAGAAAGAAAGAACGGGGGAGAAAGAAAGAAAGAAGAGGAGAGAAAGGGAAAGAAAGAACGGGGGAGGGGGGAGGAAAGAAAGAAAAGAAAGAACGGGGGGGGAGAAAGAAAGAACGGGGGAGAAAGAAAGAACGGGGGGAAAGAAAGAACGGGGGGGAGAAAGAAAGAACGGGGGAGAGAAAGAAAGAACGGGGGAGAAAGAAAGAACGGGGGGGAGAAAGAAAGAACGGGGGAGAAAGAAAGAACGGGGGAGGAGAAAGAAAGAACGGGGGAGAACGGGGAGAAAGAAAGAAAGGGGGAGAAAGAAAGAACGGGGGGAGAAAAGAAAGAAAGAACGGGGAGGAGAAAGAAAGAACGGGGAGAGAAAGAAAGAAAGAAAGAAAGAACGGGGAGAAAGAAAGAAGGGAACGGAAAGAAAGAACGGGGAGAAAGAACGGGGAGAAAAGAAAGAAAGAAGGAGAAAGAAAGAACGGGGAGAAAGAAAGAAAGAACGGGGGAGAAAGAAAGAAGAACGGGAGAAAGAACGGGGAGGAAAAGAAAGAACGGGAGGAGAAAGAAAGAACGGGGAGGAGAAAGAAAGAAAGAAAGAACGGGGAGAGAAAGAAAGAACGGGGGAGAAAGAAAGAACGGGAGAGAAAGAAAGAACGGGAGGAGAAAGAAAGAACGGGGGAGAAAGAAAGAACGGGAGAGAAAGAAAGAACGGGGGAGAAAGAACGGGGAGAAAGAAAGAACGGGGAGAAAGAAAGAAAGAAAGAAAGAACGGGGAGGGGAGGGGAGAAAGAAAGAACGGGGAGGAGAAAGAAAGAACGGGGGAGAGAAAGAAAGAACGGGAGGAGAAAGAAAGAACGGGGGAGAAAGAAAGAACGGGGAGAAAGGAGAGGAAAAGAAAGAACGGGGGAGAAAGAAAAAGAACGGGGGGGGGAGAAAGAAAGAACGGGGGAAAAGAAAGAACGGGAGGAGAAAGAAAGAACGGGAGGAGAAAGAAAGAACGGGGAGAAAAGAAAGAACGGGGAGGAAAAGAAAGAACGGGGAGGGAGAAAGAAAGAAAGAAAGAAAGAAAGAACGGGGAGGAAAAGAAAGAACGGGAGGGGAAAGAAAGAACGAGAAGAAAGAACGGGGAGAAAGAACGGGGAGAAAGAAAGAAAGAACGGGGTGTTCAGAAAGAAAGAACGGGAGGGGGAGAAAGAAAGAACGGGGGGAGAAAAAGAAAAAAAGAACGAAAGAAAGAGAAAGAAAGAACGGGAGGGGGGAAAGAAAGAACGGGGGGAGGGGGAGAAAGAAAGAACGGGGAGAAAGAAAGAAAGGAGAAAGAACGGGGGAGAGGAGAAAGAAAGAACGGGGGAGAAAGAAAGAAAAGAACGAAGGGGGAGAAAGAAAGAAAGAGAAAGAACGGGGGGAGAGAGAAAGAAAGAACGGGGGGAGAAAGAAAGAAAAGAAAGAACGGGGGAGAAAAAGAAAGAAAGAACGAGGGGGAAAGAAAGAACGGGGGAGAAAGAAAGAACGGGGAGAAAGAACGGGAGAAAGAAAGAACGGGGAGAAAGAAAGAACGGGGGAGAAAGAAAGAACGGGGAGAAAGAACGGGAGAGAAGAACGAAAGAACGGGGAGAGAAAGAAAGAGAGGGGAGAAAGAAAGAACGGGGGGGAAAGAAAGAAAGAAATCGAACGGGAGAGAAAGAAAGAACGGGGAGGATTTAGAGAGAGAAAGAAAGAACGGGGGAGAAAGAAAAGAAAGAACGGGGAGGAGAAAGAAAGAACGGGGGAGAGAAGAACGGGGGGGAGAAAGAACGGGGGAGAAAGAAAGAACAGGGAGGAGAAAAGAAAGAACGGGGAGAAAGAAAGAAGGGGAGGAGAAAGAAAGAACGGGGAGAGAAAGAAAGAACGGGGGGGAGAAAGAAAGAACGGGGAGGAGAAAGAAAGAACGGGGAGGAGAAAGAAAGAACGGGGAGGAGAAAGAAAGAACGGGAGAAAGAAAGAACGGGGAGGAGAGAAAGAAAGAACGGGGAGGAGAAAGAAAGAACGGGGAGGAGAAAGAAAAACGGGGAGGAAAAGGGGAGAGAAGAGGGGGGGGGAGAGGGAAGAAAGGTGGTGGGTTGAAGCAGAGTGAGAGAAAGAGAGACGGGTGTGTTCAGAACGAACAATATGAAAACCAGAAAAATCAGATGAGAGAGAGAGAGGGGAAGAGAGAGGGGCGAGAGGGGGCGAGAGAGAGAGGGGGAAGAGAGAGAGAGGGGAGGGGAAGGGAGGGGAGAGAGGGGAAGGGAGAGAGAGAGGGAAGGGAGAGAGAGGGGGAAGGGAGAGAGAGAGGGGGAGAGAGAGAGAGGGGAAGAGAGAGAGAGGGGAAGAGAGAGAGGGGGGAAGAGAGAGAGGGGAAGAGAGAGAGAGAGGGGTTATAGAGAGAGGGGGCGAGAGAGAGAGGGGGGAGAGAGAGTGGGGGTTAGAGAGAGGGGGTTAGAGAGAGAGAGGGGCGAGAGAGAGAGGGGCGAGAGAGAGAGGGGCAAGAGAGAGAGGAAGAGAGAGTGTTGATAAAGTGGGTTAGTGTCAGAAGTTAAGTGAGAAATCGTTTGTGAGAAAAGAAGCTAACCACAGTATTTAGTGAGACATGCGAGAACATGCTCTGTGTGAGTGTGTACCTGTGCTGTGTCTTTGTCAGCAGGCTCCAGTGTTCTGTCCAGAGTGTTCTTCCTCCCCCTCTGGTCCAGTGTGGAGTAGGCATCTGGAAGACAGCCAAGGCCTGTTAACAGCTGTGTGTTTAGGCGTGTGCGTTGGTGTGTGTGTGTGTGTGTGCAGACATACCTGGTCCCATATCATTTAGTGGAATCATGTCTCTCTTGTCTCCTCCTCCTGACAAACAAACAAACACAGTCACAGGATGAGGGAGAGAAAAGGGTGGTAAGGAAGACGGGAGAGAGAAAAGGGGGGGGGGGTGTGGTGGGTTATAGTGTGGTGGGTTATAGTGTGTGGGTTTATAGTGTGGTGGGTTATAGTGTGGTAGGTTATAGTGTGGTAGGTTATAGTGTGGTAGGTTATAGTGTGGTGGGTTATAGTGTGGTAGGTTATAGTGTGGTGGGTTATAGTGTGGTGGGTTATAGTGTGGTGGGTTATAGTGTTATATAGTGTGGTAGGTTATAGTGTGTGGGGTTATAGTGTGGTGGTGGTTATAGTGTGGTGGTAGGTTATAGTGTGGTGGTTATAGGCGAGTGGTCGGAGATTGTAGGTAGGTGACTGGGTTCCCCACATAAACAAATACTGTTTTTGGTTTTAATTAAGAGTACAGATTGGGAGAATATACAAACTCTTCTGAGAAATGTTATAATTTTATTGAGTAAATGTATTTATCAGAGAGATGAAAATGTAATGAATAAAAGGTTATCGTGTGGTAGGTTATAGTGTGGTAGGTTATAGTGTGGTAGGTTATAGTGTGGTGGGTTATAGTGTGGTGGGTTATATAGTGTGGTAGGTTATAGTGTGTGGGTTATAGTGTGGTAGGTTATAGTGTGGTGGTTATAGTGTGGTAGGTTATAGTGTGGTGGGTTATAGTGTGGTGGGTTATAGTGTGGTGGGTTATAGTGTGGTGGGTTATAGTGTGGTGGGTTATAGTGTGGTAGGTTATAGTGTGGTAGGTTATAGTGTGGTAGGTTATAGTGTGGTAGGTTATAGTGTGGTAGGTTATAGTGTGGTAGGTTATAGTGTGGTAGGTTATAGTGTGGTAGGTTATAGTGTGGTGGGTTATAGTGTGGTGGGTTATAGTGTTTATAGTGTGGTAGGTTATAGTGTGGTGGGTTATAGTGTGGTGGGTTATAGTGTGGTAGGTTATAGTGTGGTAGGTTATAGTGTGGTAGGTTATAGTGTGGTAGGTTATAGTGTGGTGGGTTATAGTGTGGTGGGTTATAGTGTGGTGGTTATAGGCGAGTGGTCGGAGATTGTAGGTAGGTGACTGGGTTCCCCACATAAACAAATACTGTTTTTGGTTTTAATTAAGAGTACAGATTGGGAGAATATACAAACTGTTCTGAGAAATGTTATAATTTTATTGAGTAAATGTATTTATCAGAGAGATGAAAATATAATGAATAAAAGGTTGATGTAAAAATCGAAATTGACAAATTTCAGGGTTGTGTCATTTGATTTGTGGGGGGGGTGTGGGTTGTGAGAAATTCTGTGGGGGGGGGGGGGGGGGGGGGGGAATGGGGTCCCCCACAGAAAACCACTGAATACAACCGCTATAGGCTATTCAGAGCCGTCCATCAGCTGTAGTTACATAGACCCGTGGCAATCAAACATGGATCCAACCCAGACCCCAGGGACAATTTTAGACTCAGACACCTCGTTCCAGAGTCGGGTCTCAGATATTGGGGTAGACCTGTGAAGACCTCAGTGTGTGTGTGTGTGTGTGTGTGTGTGTGTGTGTGTGTGTGTGTGTGTGTGTGTGTGTGTGTGTGTGTGTGTGTGTGTGTGTGTGTGTGTGTGTGTGTGTGTGTGTAGCTAGATGTTATGGTCTGTCTCACCCCTGTCTATGAGCGGCAGCGTACTGTCTTCATATCCTCCGTTGACCCGGGGCTGGGTGCTGTTGGGCGGGTTGAGGTTCACCATGAAGTCTGTCTTCTTCCAGCCATCCTTCTCCAGGGTCTTCCTCAACTCCTTATAGCCCCAAACTAACTGGAGTATCAGGCCGGCACCACGCACCTCTCGCTCTGACCGGTTCCTATCAGGAGAGAGAACTGGAGGACTCAGAAAGAGAAACAGCATCAAACAGAAAGAGGTGATTCAACTACACCCCCCAGTCCACCCCGGAGGGAGGTCGACTACACCCCCCCAGTCCACCCCGGAGGGAGGTCAACTACACCCCCCCAGTCCAACCCGGAGGGAGGTCAACTACACCCCCCAGTCCACCCCGGAGGGAGGTCAACTACACCCCCCAGTCCACCCCGGAGGGAGGTCAACTACACCCCCCCCCATTCCACCCCGGAGGGAGGTCAACTACACCCCCCCCATTCCACCCCGGAGGGAGGTCAACTACACCCCCCATTCCACCCCGGAGGGAGGTCAACTACACCCCCTCCCATTCCACCCCGGAGGGAGGTCAACTACACCCCTCCCATTCCACCCCGGAGGGAGGTCAACTACACCCTCCCATTCCACCCCGGAGGGAGGTCAACTACACCCCTCCCATTCCACCCCGGAGGGAGGTCAACTACACCCTCCCATTCCACCCCGGAGGGAGGTCAACTACACCCTCCCATTCCACCCCGGAGGGAGGTCAACTACACCCCCCCATTCCACCCCGGAGGGAGGTCAACTCCACCCCCCCAGTCCACCCCGGAGGGAGGTCAACTACACCCTCCCATTCCACCCCGGAGGGAGGTCAACTACACCCCCCCATTCCACCCTGGAGGGAGGTCAACTACACCCCCCCATTCCACCCCGGAGGGAGGTTCCCCCCATTCCACCCCGGAGGGAGGTCAACTACACCCCTCCCCATTCCACCCCGGAGGGAGGTCAACTACACCCCCCATTCCACCCCGGAGGGAGGTCAACTCCCCCCCAGTCCACCCCGGAGGGAGGTCAACTACACCCCTCCCATTCCACCCCGGAGGGAGGTCAACTACACCCCCATTCCACCCCGGAGGGAGGTCAACTACACCCCCCATTCCACCCCGGAGGGAGGTCAACTACACCCCCCCATTCCACCCCGGAGGGAGGTCAACTACACCCCCCATTCCACCCCGGAGGGAGGTCAACTCACCCCCATTCCACCCCGGAGGGAGGTCAACTACACCCCCCCATTCCACCCCGGAGGGAGGTCAACTACACCCCCCATTCCACCCCGGAGGGAGGTCAACTACACCCCCCCCCATTCCACCCGAGGAGGTCAACTACACCCCCCCCCATTACACTCCGGAAGGAGGTCAACTACACCCCTCCCATTCCACCCAGGAGGGAGGTCAACTACACACCCCAGTCCCCGGGGGGAGATCAACTCCCCCCAGTCTCAGTTTTTCCTTTCAATTAGTGTGTAATTGATCAGTAAAAGGGAGAAACCCTGCAGACCCTCAGCCCACCAGAGACCGAGTTTGACACTCCTGTTCAACATCATCCAGACTGATGGAAAGAGACACATGCGCCTCTTTTTGTGTCTCACACACACACACACACACACACACACACACACACACACACACACACACACACACACACACACACACACACACACCAGCTTACCCGTCCTTATTGATGAGCACCAGTCTCTCGATGCCCTGCGAGGCTCTGAGGACCTTGGCAGCGTCCAGGCTGGAGCCCAGAACCTCATGAAGGGTGCTCAGTACAGACACCACCGTCTCCTCTGACAGAGCCCTCACAGGCTGGCTCTGACCCCCACCAGGCAGGTTGGATACCAGGTGGGGAACTGCATGTTTACCTACAGAGACAAGAGTTAGAGAGACATAGCTGTAGTATTTAATAACACAGGTTGGCTCAAAGAGAGCGCGAGAGAGGGAGAAAGAGAGGAAGTGAGAGAGGGACAAAGAGAGCGCGAGAGAGGGAGAAAGAGAGGGAGTGAGAGAGGGACAAAGAGGGCGCGAGAGAGGGACAAAGAGGGAGTGAGAGAGGGACAAAGAGGGAGTGAGAGAGGGACAAAGAGGGAGCGAGAGAGAGGGACAAAGAGAGCGAGAAGAGGGAGAAAGAGGGAGAAAGAGAGCAAGAGAAACAGGGAGAGGGAAAAACAGTTCCACAGAAACAGTACTAACCGAGCAGGTCTCTGTTGCGGGCGTCGATAGCCAGGTTCCTCAGAGCTCCAGACATGGCCCTGACCACCCGGTCGTTGCCATGGGCCAACAGCTCTGTCATCATGGGAAGACCCTTCTCCTGACGCAACAACGCACGGATATACCGCCCATACTGAGACAGAGAGAGAGAGAGAATACATACAGATCAATTATACCGCCCATACTGAGACAGAGAGAGAGAGAATACATACAGATCAATGATTATTGTAGTGTATTTGTGTTCAGGAAATGGACAGACTGTTTTGAGTACTAGACTGTGGTTTAACAAGGGTCTAGAAAGGTGGTGTCTGGGTTGGAGGTGGAGTTTGTGATTATACTGTGATTGACTTACAGTCCAGGTGTAAAGGGTTTCTGTTAGACGTCAAGTAAGGAGGCTGAAAGGGATGTGTGTCTGGTGGTGGTTGTGTTTGGGTTAAACTAACAGGTCGTGGTGGTGTTGGGCCTGATGGTGGTTGTGTTTGGGTTAAACTAACAGGTTGTGGTGGTGTTGGGCCTGATGGTGGTTGTGTTTGGGTTAAACTACCAGGTCGTGGTGGTGTTGGGCCTGATGGTGGTTGTGTTTGGGTTAAACTAACAGGTCGTGGTGGTGTTGTGTCTGGTGATGGTTGTGTTTGGGTTAAACTAACAGGTCGTGGTGGTGTTGTGTCTGGTGATGGTTGTGTTTGGGTTAAACTAACAGGTCGTGGTGGTGTTGGGTCTGGTGGTGGTTGTGTTTGGGTTAAACTAACAGGTCGTGGTGGTGTTGTGTCTGGTGGTGGTTGTGTTTGGGTTAAACTAACAGGTCGTGGTGGTGTTGTGTCTGGTGGTGGTTGTGTTTGGGTTAAACTAACAGGTCGTGGTGGTGTTGTGTCTGGTGGTGGTTGTGTTTGGGTTAAACTAACAGGTCGTGGTGGTGTTGTGTCTGGTGGTGGTTGTGTTTGGGTTAAACTAACAGGTCGTGGTGGTGTTGTGTCTGGTGATGGTTGTGTTTGGGTTAAACTAACAGGTCGTGGTGGTGTTGTGTCTGGTGGTGGTTGTGTTTGGGTTAAACTAACAGGTCGTGGTGGTGTTGTGTCTGGTGGTGGTTGTGTTAAACTAACAGGTCGCGGTGGTGTTGTGTCTGGTGATGGTTGTGTTTGGGTTAAACTAACAGGTCGCGGTGGTGTTGTGTCTGGTGGTGGTTGTGTTTGGGTTAAACTAACAGGTCGTGGTGGTGTTGTGTCTGGTGGTGGTTGTGTTTGGGTTAAACTAACAGGTCGTGGTGGTGTTGGGTCTGGTGGTGGTTGTGTTTGGGTTAAACTAACAGGTCGTGGTGGTGTTGGGTCTGGTGGTGGTTGTGTTTGGGTTAAACTAACAGGTCGTGGTGGTGTTGTGTCTGGTGGTGGTTGTGTTTGGGTTAAACTAACAGGTCGTGGTGGTGTTGGGCCTGATGGTGGTTGTGTTTGGGTTAAACTAACAGGTCGTGGTGGTGTTGGGTCTGGTGGTGGTTGTGTTTGGGTTAAACTAACAGGTCGTGGTGGTGTTGGGCCTGATGGTGGTTGTGTTTGGGTTAAACTAACAGGTCGTGGTGGTGTTGTGTCTGGTGATGGTTGTGTTTGGGTTAAACTAACAGGTCGTGGTGGTGTTGTGTCTGGTGATGGTTGTGTTTGGGTTAAACTAACAGGTCGTGGTGGTGTTGGGCCTGATGGTGGTTGTGTTTGGGTTAAACTAACAGGTCGTGGTGGTGTTGTGTCTGGTGATGGTTGTGTTTGGGTTAAACTAACAGGTCGTGGTGGTGTTGGGTCTGGTGGTGGTTGTGTTAAACTAACAGGTCGTGGTGGTGTTGTGTCTGGTGATGGTTGTGTTTGTGTTAAACTAACAGGTCGTGGTGGTGTTGGGTCTGTGATGGTTGTGTTTGGGTTAAACTAACAGGTCGTGGTGGTGTTGTGTCTGGTGGTGGTTGTGTTTGGGTTAAACTAACAGGTCGTGGTGGTGTTGTGTCTGGTGGTGGTTGTGTTTGGGTTAAACTAACAGGTCGTGGTGGTGTTGGGCCTGATGGTGGTTGTGTTTGGGTTAAACTAACAGGTCGTGGTGTCTCAAGGTGTGTGGTGGTGTTGGGCCTGATGGTGGTTGTGTTTGGGTTAAACTAACAGGTCGTGGTGTCTCCAGGTGTGTGGTGGTGTTGGGCCTGATGGTGGTTGTGTTTGTGTTAAACTAACAGGTCGTGGTGGTGTTGGGCCTGATGGTGGTTGTGTTAAACTAACAGGTCGTGGTGGTGTTGGGTCTGGTGGTGGTTGTGTTTGGGTTAAACTAACAGGTCGTGGTGGTGTTGTGTCTGGTGGTGGTTGTGTTTGGGTTAAACTAACAGGTCGTGGTGGTGTTGGGTCTGGTGATGGTTGTGTTTGGGTTAAACTAACAGGTCGTGGTGGTGTTGGGTCTGGTGGTGGTTGTGTTTGGGTTAAACTAACAGGTCGTGGTGGTGTTGTGTCTGGTGGTGGTTGTGTTTGGGTTAAACTAACAGGTCGTGGTGGTGTTGGGCCTGATGGTGGTTGTGTTTGGGTTAAACTAACAGGTCGTGGTGGTGTTGGGTCTGGTAACAGGTCGTGGTGGTGTTGGGCCTGATGGTGGTTGTGTTTGGGTTAAACTAACAGGTCGTGGTGGTGTTGTGTCTGGTGATGGTTGTGTTTGGGTTAAACTAACAGGTCGTGGTGGTGTTGTGTCTGGTGATGGTTGTGTTTGGGTTAAACTAACAGGTCGTGGTGGTGTTGGGCCTGATGGTGGTTGTGTTTGGGTTAAACTAACAGGTCGTGGTGGTGTTGTGTCTGGTGATGGTTGTGTTTGGGTTAAACTAACAGGTCGTGGTGGTGTTGGGTCTGGTGGTGGTTGGTTAAACTAACAGGTCCTGGTGATGGTTGTGTTTGTGTTAAACTAACAGGTCGTGGTGGTGTTGGGTCTGGTGATGGTTGTGTTTGGGTTAAACTAACAGGTTGGTGGTGTTAAAACTAACAGGTCGTGGTGGTGTTGTGTCTGGTGGTGGTTGTGTTTGGGTTAAACTAACAGGTCGTGGTGGTGTTGGGCCTGATGGTGGTTGTGTTTGGGTTAAACTAACAGGTCGTGGTGGTGTTGGGCCTGATGGTGGTTGTGTTTGGGTTAAACTAACAGGTCGTGGTGGTGTTGGGCCTGATGGTGGTTGTGTTTGTGTTAAACTAACAGGTCGTGGTGGTGTTGGGCCTGATGGTGGTTGTGTTTGGGTTAAACTAACAGGTCGTGGGGTGTTGTGTCTGGTGGTGGTTGTGTTTGGGTTAAACTAACAGGTCGTGGTGGTGTTGGGTCTGATGGTGGTTGTGTTTGGGTTAAACTAACAGGTCGTGGTGGTGTTGGGCCTGATGGTGGTTGTGTTTGGGTTAAACTAACAGGTCGTGGTGGTGTTGGGCCTGATGGTGGTTGTGTTTGGGTTAAACTAACAGGTCGTGGTGGTGTTGTGTCTGGTGGTGGTTGTGTTTGGGTTAAACTAACAGGTGGGGTGTTGGGCCTGATGGTGGTTGTGTTTGGGTTAAACTAACAGGTCGTGGTGGTGTTGGGCCTGATGGTGGTTGTGTTTGGGTTAAACTAACAGGTCGTGGTGGTGTTGGGCCTGATGGTGGTTGTGTTTGGGTTAAACTAACAGGTCGTGGTGGTGTTGGGCCTGATGGTGGTTGTGTTTGGGTTAAACTAACAGGTCGTGGTGGTGTTGGGCCTGATGGTGGTTGTGTTTGGGTTAAACTAACAGGTCGTGGTGGTGTTGGGCCTGATGGTGGTTGTGTTTGGGTTAAACTAACAGGTCGTGGTGGTGTTGGGTCTGATGGTGGTTGTGTTTGGGTTAAACTAACAGGTCGTGGTGGTGTTGTGTCTGGTGGTGGTTGTGTTTGGGTTAAACTAACAGGTCGTGGTGGTGTTGGGCCTGATGGTGGTTGTGTTTGGGTTAAACTAACAGGTCGTGGTGGTGTTGGGCCTGATGGTGGTTGTGTTTGTGTTAAACTAACAGGTCGTGGTGGTGTTGGGTCTGATGGTGGTTGTGTTAAACTAACAGGTCGTGGTGTCAAGGTGTGTGGTGGTGTTGGGCCAGATGGTGGTGGTGGTTGTGTTAAACTAACAGGCCGTGGTGTCTCAAGGTGTGTGGTGGTGGTGTGGTTGACTCACGGTCCAGCGTCCGGCACACAGGTTCTGCACGGCTCCGGCGGAGGCTTCCAGCACGGTGGGGTTCTTACTCTCCTTCAGCAGAGAGGTGTAGACACGCACCACCTCTGGCTGGAACAACAACTCATAACCTGGAGAGATACACACGAGGGAGAGGTGTTAGAAACATGGAGACATCTCATTGTCTTCTCATTTTCACCTGCACTGTTGCTGCATTAATAAATCTCAGACTTCAGTGAGTTCAAGAGAACTGGGAGCTTGGGGGGGGTCACTTTGAATGGTCATCCAGCTCAGAATAGAGCTCGGAATTTCAGAACTGAAGATCACTGACATGATTTGACCTCGTTTCCCAGTTGTCTTGAAAGCAGCATGATTGGGGAAAAAACTTCACAGGTGAAAACAATGTGATGGGAGCTCATTAGGCTGGCATAGCTGTCACCTGGTCACTTCTTTCAGATCAGTACAACAGATGAGTGGACAGGAGAAACATGCATATTCCAGTCTACATGATGCCACTTTATACTGTGTTACCTTTGGCAGGTGTAGTCCTCTTTGGAATGTCAATCATATCTGCTCCGTCTTCATTTCTCCCTGCAACAGAACATCAGAACACTCAGAAACAGACGCACAGAACACTCAATAAACCCCCGGCCCCCCACTACAGTGCTCTAGAACCCCCCGCCCGCTACGGTGCTCTAGAACCCCCCGCCCGCTACGGTGCTCTAGAACCCCCCGCCCGCTACGGTGCTCTAGAACCCTCTAACCGCTATGGTTCTCTAGAACCACACAGCTCTGTGAGCCACTGAAAAAGCCGCTTGGTAGGAGCACACATGCTAACACAGACTCATACACACACACACGCTGCACACTGTCTCTTACACACATCGTCCTCTAGGAGACGGCAGAGAGCATGCCAGTGCATGCATAGAGTTAGGAGACTGACACATCATTAGCCCGTCCTAATTAATGCTCTACCCAGCAGACAAGCAGAGGTCAGAGCTTACCTTTAGAACACCAGTCATCTGTTCCACAGCAGAGAGGAGAGCAGAACGAGGGATGATTAAATGATAGGAGGAGGAGAGAGGAAGATCATTTGAGTCAAGCGAGAACAGCAGCAGTGACCCAGCCACCAAGACACCTCCTCCCACCAAAGCACCAGCATAGATCAAATGTAAGATTAGAAACTATCGCAGCAAAAACACACACCAACATCCACACCAGCACAAAGACAAACCATCAACAACAAAATGTCTGTTCATAAATAGAGAAACAAATCATTTCCCTCACAGACACACAGACATTAAGGAGTGAGACTGAACATTCTTTAGGATGGGGGTAAATAGCATTCAACATCCCAGGCCAACCACTGGTTCTCTGCTGTCTCTCTTTCCTGCTACACTGTCACTATACTGTGTACACACACACACACTAAAGTCAACAATTGCATCACTCTCACTCTCCATCTGCCTTCCTTCCACAGACAGATAATATAAACACTCACTCACACAGACAGAGACAGACAGACACCCGCGCAAACACACAGACACACACTGACCTTTGCCCCTGCGGGAGCTGAAGCGGTTGGTCTTTCCAGTGGAGGGGGCGGGGCCCTGGTTGAGGGACATGGCTTCCTGGTAGCGCTCAGCGCCCGGCACCTCCCGGTGAACCTAAGGTCAAGTCAAGTTTACAATCATATAGTATAATATTGCTTATTTAAAGACATGCTGTGAAACGTTGGTGCCTACTCAGTATGTTCTTTACCCTCCGGCTTTGGGCTGATGTGTCAACATGTTGTTCACACATTCAGAATCGAGGAGCAGAATTACTGTCTGAACTCAATTAGCCACCAAATCCCTAGTTTGAAAGTAACTTTTTTCTGGAACTATACTGCGCCATTTTCCCCCCCATGTGGGTCAGCCCCCTAGCATTTCAAGTTCTAGCCAATGAGCTTCAGCCCCTCGCGATTTGAGTGACAGCTAGCAAGATGCACACACAGCAGAGTGAGCGCTGAGGGACCACTTCTGGCTCGTGAGCACTACTTTCACAACTGTGAACAGTGTTGTCACCATGCTAAAAGTTCAACTTCCATACGGATACCAGGTTAAGTATCACAGTACTCCATACAGTACTAAAACAATACCATGGCCAAAGGCACAGAATGGCACTTGAACCAGACAGATCTTCAAGTTTTATATTAAATGTTTTATTTTTGATTGTATGCGTTAATGAATCAATTATACAATCAATTTGACTTCATTTTTTTTACTAATCTAACCACATAACATCATGGTAATAATGTATTTGAACGGTAAATCTCTATTGATAAACTGGGCAAATCAAGATGTAGTCTAGGTGTATTCACAATACAGCTGAATGCATATTGAATAGCAGCGTGACCATGAATTGAGGTAGAGCTTTCTGGCTGATTTCATGGTGCTGCAGATGAAAAAAACAACCGTTTCCCTTCCATTTGGGACTTACTTTATTGTACTGATCAACAAGATTTGCAGAGAAGAAGCAATCTCTTTATTTGATAACAGTGTGTGTCTTTAAGACCCATGACATGATTCACACACACACAGCCAGTTCAAGGCTCGAGCAAATAGGATCTTGACTGGGACAGGCGTGAAGAAATAAAGGTGTTAGCCCCGGGGAAGTGGAACAGGCCAGTGTTAGCCCCGGGAAGTGGAACAGGCCAGTGTTAAAGTGGAACAGGCCAGTGTTAGCCCCGGGAAGTGGAACAGGCCAGTGTTAGCCCCAGGGAGTGGAACAGGCCAGTGTTAGCCCCGGGAAGTGGAACAGGCCAGTGTTAGCCCCGGGAAGGCCAGTGTTAGCCCCGGGAAGTGGAACAGGCCAGTGTTAGCCCCGGGAAGTGGAACAGGCCAGTGTTAGCCCCGGGAAGTGGAACAGGCCAGTGTTAAAGTGGAACAGGCCAGTGTTAGCCCCGGGAAGTGGAACAGGCCAGTGTTAGCCCCGGGAAGTGGAACAGGCCAGTGTTGGCCCCGGGGAAGTGGAACAGGGTGTTAAAGTGGAACAGGCCAGTGTTAGCCCCGGGGAAGTGGAACAGTGTTAGCCCCGGGAAGTGGAACAGGCCAGTGTTAGCCCAGTGTTAGCCCGGGAAGTGGAACAGGCCAGTGTTAAGCCAGGCCAGTGTTAGCCCCGGGAAGTGGAACAGGCCAGTGTTAGCCCCGGGAAGTGGAACAGGCCAGTGTTAGCCCGGGAAGTGGAACAGGCCAGTGTTAGCCCCGGGAAGTGGAACAGGCCAGTGTTAGCAGGCCAGTGGCCCGGGGAAGTGGAAGTGGAACAGGCCAGTGTTAGCCCGGGAAGTGGAACAGGCCAGTGTTAACAAGTGGAACAGGCCAGTGTTAGCCCCGGGGTGGAAGCCCCCGGGACAGGGAAGTGGAACAGGCCAGTGTTAGCCAAGTGGAACAGTGGAAGTGGAACAGGCCAGTGTTAGCCACGGGAAGTGGAACAGGCCAGTGTTAGCCACGGGTGTTAAACAGTGGAACAGGCCAGTGTTAGCCACGGGGAAGTGGAACAGGCCAGTGTTAGCCCCGGGAAGTGGAACAGGCCAGTGTTAAAGTGGAACAGGCCAGTGTTAGCCCCGGGAAGTGGAACAGGCCAGTGTTAGCCCCCAGTGGGGCCCCGGGAAGTGGAACAGGCCAGTGTTAGCCCGGGGAAGTGGAACAGGCCAGTGTTAGCCCCGGGAAGTGGAACAGGCCAGTGTTAGCCCCGGGAAGTGGAACAGGCCAGTGTTAGCCCCGGGAAGTGTTTAGCCCCGGGAGCCCAGTGTTAGCCCCGGGGAAGTGGAACGGGAAGTGGAACAGGCCAGTGGAACAGGCCAGTTAGCCAGGCCAGGGGGGGAAGTGGAACAGGCCAGTGTTAGCCACGGGAAGTGGAACAGGCCAGTGTTAGCCCGGGGAAGTGGAACAGGCCAGTGTTAGCCACGGGGAAGTGGAACAGGCCAGTGTTAGCCACGGGAAGTGGAACAGGCCAGTGTTAGCCCGGGAAGTGGAACAGGCCAGTGTTAGAAAGTGGAACAGGCCAGTGTTAGCCCGGGGAAGTGGAACAGGCCAGTGTTAGCCAGGCCAGTGTTAGCCCGGGAAGTGGAACAGGCCAGTGTTAGCCCAGTGTTAGGGGAAGTGGAACAGGCCAGTGTTAGCCACGGGAAGTGGAACAGGCCAGTGTTAGCCCGGGAAGTGGAACAGGCCAGTGTTAGCCAGTGGAACAGGCCAGTGTTAGCCCCGGGGAAGTGGAACAGGCCAGTGTTAGCCACGGGAAGTGGAACAGGCCAGTGTTAGCCCCGGGAAGTGGAACAGGCCAGTGTTAGCCCGGGAAGTGGAACAGGCCAGTGTTAGCCACGGGGAAGTGGAACAGGCCAGTGTTAGCCACGGGAAGTGGAACAGGCCAGTGTTAGCCCACGGGAACAGGCCAGTGAAGTGGAACAGGCCAGTGTTAGCCACCAGTGTTAGCCCCGGGAAGTGGAACAGGCCAGGGAAGTGGAACAGGCCAGTGTTAGCCCGGGGAAGTGGAACAGGCCAGTGTTAGCCCAGGCCAGGGAAGTGGAACAGGCCAGTGTTAGGGGAAGTGGAACAGGCCAGTGTTAGCCACGGGAAGGCCAGTGGAACAGGCCAGTGTTAGCCACGGGGAAGTGGAACAGGCCAGTGTTAGCCACGGGGCCAAGTGGGAACAGGCCAGTGTTAGCCACGGGGAAGTGGAACAGGCCAGTGTTAGCCACGGGGTGGAAGTGGAACAGGCCAGTGTTAGCCACGGGGAAGTGGAACAGGCCAGTGTTAGCCACGGGGTGGAAGTGGAACAGGCCAGTGTTAGCCACGGGAAGTGGAACAGGCCAGTGTTAATCCACGGGAAGTGGAACAGGCCAGTGTTAGCCACGGGAAGTGGAACAGGCCAGTGTTAGCCACGGGGAAGTGGAACAGGCCAGTGTTAGCCACGGGAAGTGGAACAGGCCAGTGTTAGCCACGGGGAAGTGGAACAGGCCAGTGTTAGCCACGGGGAAGTGGAACAGGCCAGTGTTAGCCACGGGAAGTGGAACAGGCCAGTGTTAGCCACGGGGAAGTGGAACAGGCCAGTGTTAGCCACGGGGAAGTGGAACAGGCCAACAGTGTTAAGCTGGAACAGGCCAGTGTTAGCCACGGGGAAGTGGAACAGGCCAGTGTTAGCCACGGGAAGTGGAACAGGCCAGTGTTAGCCACGGGGAAGTGGAACAGGCCAGTGTTAGCCACGGGAAGTGGAACAGGCCAGTGTTAGCCACGGGGAAGTGGAACAGGCCAGTGTTAGCCACGGGGAAGTGGAACAGGCCAGTGTTAGCCACGGGGAAGTGGAACAGGCCAGTGTTAGCCACGGGGAAGTGGAACAGGCCAGTGTTAGCCACGGGGAAGTGGAACAGGCCAGTGTTAGCCACGGGGAAGTGGAACAGGCCAGTGTTAGCCACGGGGAAGTGGAACAGGCCAGTGTTAGCCACGGGGAAGTGGAGTGGGCACCGTGCTCTCACGTCATAAGGGGACCTCGGCTGCGCTGATAAACTAACTTGATCCTCTCTCAATCAGTAGATGACGTGACACTCATTTGACAGAAGTATCTTTATCTAGGACCGAACCGTTTGTCATGTGCTGCTATCGGAAACAGTACAGACGTTTGGGTATATCATGCAACACTAAGAACTACTGGCTAAAAAGTCTACAGAAGTACCAGAGAATCTCTTTAAAGTACAATTCAAAAGGTCACAACACATTACTAAAAAGGCAGGATGAAACACTGTAGAAAGAAACAGAAAGGACAACAATATAAACTACAACAATACCTGATAGGACAGATTCCTCAGCAGACACATACTGTTCTCTATCAGCTGGAGACAGACAGGGAGGGAGAGAGGAGGGGGGGAGACAGACAGGGAGGGGAGGGAGAGAGAGAGAGAGAGGCAGGGGAGGGGAGAGAGAGAGGGGGGGGAGAGAGGGGATGGGGAGAGAGAGAGAGACAGGGAGGGTGAGAGAGGGAGAGAGAGAGAGAGAGAGAGAGAGGGAGAGGAGAGAGAGAGAGAGGGAGAGGAGAGAGAGAGGGGAGGGAGGGAGGGAGAGGGTGAGGGAGGGAGAGAGAGAGAGGGTGAGGGAGGGAGAGAGGGAGGGGGGTGATAAGACGAAGGAAAAGGAGAACAGGATTAAAATACATGTGGACACAATCAAAGTTCAGGATCACAAGATAAAACAGCAGTGCATACACACCTTGTTGTCCACGTCTTTCAGGTTGATCTGTGATTGGACAATGTACATGAGCGAGTCGACCAATCCTGTGCACTCTCTCAGCTTCCTCCTGGCCTCACTGCGCTCCGAGCTCACGTTCCTGTTTTAGAGAGAGCGGTGGGAGGAGAGGTAGAGAAGGTGTGTCAGAAAAAACAAACAAGCAATACAGAAACAGAGGGGAAATGGGCAGAGACCAAGAGACTGAGACAGAGAGGGAGGAATGAGAGTGGCAACAATCAGTGGCCACATAAGGATTCCAGCACACAACCATTAGTAATAAAACACTGAGTGGTCCTATGTCAGTGTGTTGCAGAGACTGAAAGTCTGAAAGCGTGTGGTCACGTCCCAAAAAGCACCCTATTCTCTATGTGGTGCACTAATGTTAGGGATGCCCATATAGGGGATAGGGGGCCATTTAGGATAGAAGCCTGTGGTTGTTAAACTCCAGTCGAGTGAGAGGACAGTGAGATCGTAGATCAGGTTACTGGGCCAGTCATTGTGTTGTAGCCTGCCTTTAACAGAGACAGACACACCCACTGGGGAACACAGCACATTCCCACTCTGCCCTACCTTCTGGGAATTCCTCAGGCACACCTGTACAGACATGCACACACACACACACACTGCAAGACCAACACACAGCTACCAGTCACTAAATGGACGATACATTACTGTTTCATGGCTGGCTGACACATCTTCAACACTGGTATGTATTTTACAATATCGTCTATCATGATATTTTGATAGAGTGCCCAAGTTCAAATGAAAAGTTTGACAAATTGGACGACTTCACAGTCAGTTTGGACCTAGCTGGGTTGAGTATAAAACCATCAGAATGGAAAAAGACCAATAAAATCATTAAGAATTAATATGTTGTAATTCTACGGTCGATGTTGAAGCATAAAACATATTTACAACTTTTATTATTCAGAAACGTTAAAATACGAGAAACATATTGTGATATGATATTACGGCCATATCACCCTCCTCTTTTTCCTCCCACTGTACAATCCATCTCTCTCTCCTCTCCCTCTCTCTCCCCTCCCTCCTCTCTTTCCCTCCCTCTCCCCTCTCCTCCCTCCCCCTCTCCCTCTCCCCCTCTCCCCCTCCCTCCCCCCTCCCTCCTCCCCTCCCTCTCTCCCCCCCTCTCCCCTCCCTCTCCCCCCTCTCCCTCTCTCCCTCCCCCCTCCCTCTCCCCCTCTCTCCCCCTCTCCTCCTCCCCCTCCCCTCCCTCTCCCTCTCCCCCTCCCTCTCCCTCTCCCCCCCTCTCCCTCCCCCTCCCTCCCTCTCTGTACCTCAGGCAGCCAGCTGTGTTGGTGAGGGACGTCTCCCACTCCAGGTGTCGTGGTTTGAGGTTCTCCTCTCCTCCTGCCTCGTTCCCTCTCTCCCAGCCCGAGTGAGCTACCATCACCTCGTCTGAGAGGGCGTGCAGAGCGTGGTCAACGATCTCCATCTTCACTGAGTCGTGAGACGACAAGTTCCACAGCGTGCCTGAGGAAGAGGGTGACGGATTATCATCATCACCACCACCACACACTACCGTCTCCCACTTACCGCAGTAGTACACTAGTAGTAACCGCAGTAGTACACTAGTAGTAACCGCAGTAGTACACTAGTAGTAACCGCAGTAGTACACTAGTAGTAACCGCAGTAGTACACTAGTAGTAACTGCAGTAGTATTACCTGTGATAGTATCGGTCAGGTCCTGGTCTCTGGTCTTCCTCAATAGTACACAAGTAGTAACCGCAGTAGTACACTAGTAGTAACTGCAGTAGTACACTAGTAGTAACAACAGTAGTATTACCTGTGATAGTATCGGTCAGGTCCTGGTCTCTGGTCTTCCTCAATAGTACACTAGTAGTAACCGCAGTAGTACACTAGTAGTAACCGCAGTAGTACACTAGTAGTAACCGCAGTAGTACACTAGTAGTAACCGCAGTAGTACACTAGTAGTAACCGCAGTAGTACACTAGTAGTAACCGCAGTAGTACACTAGTAGTAACCGCAGTAGTACACTAGTAGTAACCGCAGTAGTACACTAGTAGTAACCGCAGTAGTACACTAGTAGTAACCGCAGTAGTACACTAGTAGTAACCGCAGTAGTACACTAGTAGTAACAACAGTAGTACACTAGTAGTAACAACAGTAGTAATACCTGTGATAGTATCGGTCAGGTCCTGGTCTCTGGTCTTCCTCAGCAGTCTGACCAGGGCCGGTACTCCATCACAGTTCTTGATGGCGATCTTATTGTCAGGGTCTCGTCCGTAAGAGATGTTTTTGAGCGCTCCGCAGGCGGCGTGGTGTACCTCCTTCTTAGGGTTGTCTAACATGGACACCAGGGATGGGATACCTTTCATACGACGGACATCTGTCTTCACCTGGAGGGGAGAGAGGAGAGGGGACGATGAGAGAGGAGAGGGGAGAGGAGAGGGAAGAGAGAGAGGAGAGGGAACGAGGAGAGGGAAGGGGGAGAGAGGAGAGGGAACGAGGAGAGGGAAGGGGGAGAGAGAACGAGGAGAGGGAACGAGGAGAGAGAACGAGGAGAGGGAAGAGAGAGAGGGAACGAGGAGAGGGAAGAGAGAGAGGAGAGGAAAGAGAGAGAGGGAACGAGGAGAGGGAAGAGAGAGAGAGGAGAGGGAAGAGAGAGAGAGGGAGGGAGGGGAGGGAAAGGGGAGAGGAGAAGGAATGAGGGAGGAGGTGTTGGTGGTTGTGTGTTGCTCTCATTCTGACATGAAAGACAGTAGCTAGGTAGCCTGCAGCATGGCTGTGTTTATGACTAGATAAAGGGGGCGTGGGGAATCAAATCTAATTTTACTCCTCACATGCTTCATAAACAACAAGTGTAGACTAACAGTGAAATGCTTACTTACGGGCCCTTCCCAACAATGCAGAGAGAGAAAATAGAAAAAACTGATAGAAAAGTAACACTTAATAACAAAAGTATATAAATACGTAATGATAACATGGCTATATAAACGGGGTACCAGTATGGAGTCGATGTGCAGGGGTACGAGGTAATTGAGATAGATATGCAAGGGGCTTTAAGGCTGTGGGTGTGAAGGTGAGGTGCTGCCGGTTCTGTTTGTGTATATAAACTAAGTGTGTATAGATAAAGATATGACCTTGTCGTTCTTAAAGGTGAGGTGCTATAGGCTATATTACCTTGTGTACACACACACACTTGGCTTTAATACACATGAGTGAGTGAAGTGGGGGATGTTCTGCCCATGCAACCCAGATTGCTATGTCACTAGTAGTGTTTGTAGTTGAGTGACTGACCATGAGAGAGAAGTGGAAATGTATTTCCGTGTCAAATCAAATAAATGTTTATTCATCACATGATTGGGGTAATGTCCTGTCTACTCGCGCTCCTCCTCTCTGGCGCTCGTTGTCACCAGTGTAGTCATCATTACGCACACCTGCGCTTCATGAGACTCACCTGGACTCCATGACCTTCCTGATGACCTCCCCTATGGGTCACTCCCTTGTGTTCCTTCCCCAGGCATTATTGTTTCTGTTTATATGTTCCATGTCTGAATGCTACTCGTGTTCCTGGGTTTGTTCCCTGTCTGAATGCTACTCGTGTTCCCTGTCTGAATGCTACTCGTGTTCCTGGGTTTGTTCCCTGTCTGAATGCTACTCGTGTTCCTGGGTTTGTTCCCTGTCTGAATGCTACTCGTGTTCCCTGTCTGAATGCTACTCGTGTTCCTGGGTTTGTTCCCTGTCTGAATGCTACTCGTGTTCCTGGGTTTGTTCCCTGTCTGAATGCTACTCGTGTTCCTGGGTTTGTTCCCTGTCTGAATGCTACTCGTGTTCCTGGGTTTGTTCCCTGTCTGAATGCTACTCGTGTTCCTGGGTTTGTTCCCTGTCTGAATGCTACTCGTGTTCCTGGGTTTGTTCCATGTCTGAATGCTACTCGTGTTCCTGGGTTTGTTCCATGTCTGAATGCTACTCGTGTTCCTGGGTTTGTTCCATGTCTGAATGCTACTCGTGTTCCATGTCTGAATGCTACTCGTGTTCCTGGGTTTGTTCCATGTCTGAATGCTACTCGTGTTCCATGTCTGAACGCTACTAGTGTTCCTGGTTTTATTCGCTGTCTGAACGCTACTCGTGTTGCTGGTTTTGTTCCATGTTTGTTTATTAAATTCACTCCCTGTACCTGCATCCTGATTATCCGCGTACAGGTTCCAGGTAAACAGCAGGTGTAGGCTAAGTGACATGCTTACGGCCTTCCCAACAGTGCAGAGGGGGAAAAGAGAAATACAAAACTTGTGTTTATATTTGTCCAAGACGGGCTACATAAATACATGAAATGGCCGTCTATAGTTATCAAATATCTTAATATCAAACATCACCCATTTACAATACTAGTAAAAGTGTGTCTGTTCACGCATCCATTTCAATGAGTGCAGGCTGTGTCCTTTGTATGTGTTGATATTGGTTGTAAATGTATTGACTAGAGTAGATTATGACGATGACTGACTTCATTATTTACTGCTATTCATCCTTTCTGATGAAAAACATTGAGTGCTCATTGTCAAGATCACTGGTGCCATGGAAACCTCTGCAAGGAAACAGCTCAAAAAAGGAGCGTGTGACCAACGTGGGAGAAGGCGTGTTTGCAGAAGAGCGTGGTTTATATAGCTAGATAACTACTCTACTGGTGCCAAAATCTGACTGTAGGTGTTCAGCAAATATAATTAGAGTTTACCCTATTCATCTATGGCAAAGATAATTAGAGTTTACCCTATTCATCTATGGCAAAGATACTTATACCTTTCCTCTTACATCCGTGTCTGGTGTTCAAAACTAGTTACTGGCTAGATGAGTCTTCAGTCAGCATGGAACAAAGGGAGGGGGGGGGGGGTCTCTTTCAAAACATCTAGTTACTGGCTAGATGAGTCTTCAGTCAACATGGAACAAAGGGAGGGGTGGGGGGGGGTCTCTTTCAAAACATCTAGTTACTGGCTAGATGAGTCTTCAGTCAACATGGAACAAAGGGAGGGGTGGGGGGGGGTCTCTTTCAAAACATCTGTCAGTGCTGCTGTGAACCACATCAACATACATTCTAAACGGGGGATGTATATAAAATATATATATAAACATATAATTGATGCAATATTGTTTGAGGTTCTTTGTGTTTCACCACATTTGCTTGAAGTGATTTTACTGCAGCGCTGCATCCAAGTTGCTTGACAAAGGCTTTTCAAAGAGCTGTCAGTCAAGGCCAGCTCATGAATATAAGCTCCACGCCCACTCAGCCAGTCTTTTCAAACTTCCTGGTATTTAGCCAAGAGACAAAGTGCTTTTCAGAATTACTGTTCAGGACTTTTAAATAATTGACTTTGTGGTTTCAGAATTTCTGCAGACAAGCTGACTGCAGTGATGACGTTCTAGAAGGTGTCAAGGAAGAAGAGGTGTGGTGGTTGTATCGCCAGCAAACAGGTGCCGTCCTACGACGACATTCAGAGAGGCAGCCACTACATCAACACTTTGACAGATGTCCACGCGATGCCGCTCTCAGGATGGACCCCAGGATTTAAGAGGCCAGACACCCGAGTGATGCCGCTCTCAGGATGGACCCCTGGATTTAAGAGGCCAGACATCCGAGTGATGCCGCTCTCAGGATGGACCCCTGGATTTAAGAGGCCAGACATCCGAGTGATGCCGCTCTCAGGATGGACCCCTGGATTTAAGAGGCCAGACACCCGAGTGATGCCGCTCTCAGGATGGACCCCTGGATTTAAGAGGCCAGACACCCGAGTGATGCCGCTCTCAGGATGGACCCCTGGATTTAAGAGGCCAGACATCCGAGTGACGCCGACATTTCAGACCTTCTCTGTGTGGCCCAAGTGCAAAACTTTGATGCGTGATCATGGCGAGTGCTTCCCTAAACCTTGATACTTATATTTGTATGGAACGTTGAACAGCTCAAACCAGTGGACCAGTGGAAAAGACTTAACCAAAGCCCACATGAATCAGCCCCAGAGAGACGGCCAGTCTGTACTCTGGTGCCGTGCGTTCATATGGTCTTTAACGTGTCTCCTTTTAGTTGCTGCTTAGAGACCAGAGATGCCTCTGACCCGTATCACCTCTCACCCCCTCCATCCCCTTCTCTGGTTTAGCACTTCTCAGATGTTGTTTACTCTGTGTAACCGTCATGGGTGTCAGGGTCCTTGGTTTGTGAGAGGGTCATTTGGGCACATCTGCATGTGCTGTTCCCAGGCACGTGTCACACGGGGAAAATGTGTTTGAATATAGCCTATACACATTCTCTGTGACATGGAATTATAAGAGATATTATTTAACTTGGCAACTGATTCATTATTTATCCTCCCAAGCCTGAATGGAATCTGACTTGGAAAGACTAAAGGTCACAACCATAATATGTGCAGGGACGACATGGGATGTGTGTGTGTGTGTGTGTGTGTGTGTGTGTGTGTGTGTGTGTGTGTGTGTGTGTGTGTGTGTGTGTGTGTGTGTGTGTGTGTGTGTGTGTGTGTGTGTGTGTGTGTGTGTGTGTGTGTGTGTGTGTGTGTGTGTGTGTGTGTGTACATGTTCAAACACGTGCACGCAGCATGTAGTCTTTGCATATATTATGGCTGTGACCTTTAGCCTTTCCAAGTGATTCTCTGTCATGTATGTACCAGTGTGAACATAAGTGAATGCAGCCAATGCATTCTGTTGCTTATATGTGTACAACTGTGGCCACGTTTACATGTGTATGCAACAACGATGCAGACAGACACTGTCTGTAGAGTTACTGCATTTCATGTTTTGTGTTTTCCTATTCATTATTTGAATAAAGTTCTTAAAAGTAACTGCAAACTTTGACCTAGTTTCTCTGAAAAACATGGTGTGGGGACTCAACATGTAATGACATGCAACTCGTTGGATATTTGGAGTAGAGATCATGTTGGCCTCATTACAAACTCCCATTCTCTTCTTTCCAGCACTGTCTAAAACGCCAAATGGCTTTGGGGTCAATGTGACGGATTATCATAGAGCAAGTCACATATTACCTTGTCGTTCTTAAAAGGGGCCACAGGTAGCCTAGAGGTTAGAGGGCTGGACTACTATTATATATATTATTATATTATTATTATTATTATTATTTACTAACCGAAAGGTTGCTAGATCGAATCCCTGAGCTGACTAGGTAATAAAAACATTTTTATTTCGTTCTGCTCCTGAACAGGCAGTGAACCCACTGTTCCTAGGCCGTCATTAAAAATAAGAATGTGTTCTTACTGACTTGCCTGGTTAAATAAAGAAGGGGAAAAAGGGTAGTGTATATACATGTATATATATATATATTGCATTCCCCTGCTCAGACGTTGCATCAACCAATGGTTACGTGCCACGTCATCGACTGACAGATTGCTATAACATTATGTGGTAAACCGATCCAGTCGTTGTAAGATCTGTCAGGCGTCAGCAACACCTGGGCAAAGGAACGCGCCCATTACCTTGTCCCTCTTAAAGGTGAGGTGATGCATGTGTATATATATTACCTTGCCCATGTATATATATATACCTTGTCCTTCTTAAAGGTGAGGTGATGCATATATATTACCTTGTGTTATTAAAGGTGAGGTGATATATTATATATATTACCTTGTCGTTAAAGGTGAGGTGATGCATGTGTATATATATTACCTTGTCGTTCTTAAAGGTGAGGTGATGCATGTGTATATATATTACCTTGTCGTTATTAAAGGTGAGGTGATGCATGTGTATATATATATTACCTTGTCGTTATTAAAGGTGAGGTGATGCATGTGTATATATATTACCTTGTCGTTAAAAGGTGAGGTGATGCATGTGTATATATATTACCTTGTCGTTATTAAAGGTGAGGTGATGCATGTGTGTTGTGTTCTTAAAGGTGATATGTATATATATATATACCTTGTCGTAAAGGTGAGGTGCTGCAGGTGTATATATATATATATATATGAGGTGCTGCAGGTATATTACCTTGTCGTTCTTAAAGGTGAGGTGCATATATATATATATATATATATTACCTTGTCGTTCTTAAAGGTGAGGTGCTGCAGGTGTATATATATATATATATTACCTTGTCGTTCTTAAAGGTGAGGTGCTGCAGGTGTATATATATATATATTACCTTGTCGTTCTTAAAGGTGAGATGCTGCAGGTGCATATATATATATATTACCTTGTCGTTCTTAAAGGTGAGGTGCTGCAGGTGTATATATATATATATTACCTTGTCGTTCTTAAAGGTGAGGTGCTGCAGGTGCATATATATATATAAAGGTGAGGTGCTGCATTACCTTGTCGTTCTTAAAGGTGAGGTGCTGCAGGTGTATATATATGTATATATATTACCTTGTCGTTCCTAAAGGTGAGGTGATGCAGGTGTATATATATTACCTTGTCGTTCTTAAAGGTGAGGTGCTGCAGGTATGCGGCAGCGTTGCTCTTGACGGGGTCCAGTCTGTAGTTGAGCATGGCGATGACCTCCGGCAGCTCAGGCTGTCTCCAGGAAGTGGCAGGGCCTTTCCTCAGGGTGCTGGCCAATCAGGTAAGATAATATATACACATCACTTTCATCCAAAGCGACATACAGTAGTGCAGGCAAATTCCACATCTGGTCCTTGAATCCAGTTCCACTGCTGAATATCATTCCTCCCTTCTAATCAGGGACTGACTTAGACCTGGGATCCCAGGTGGGTACAATTCATTATCAGGTAGAACAGAAAAACAGCAGTGGTCCGGACCAGTCCTAAAATACACTTTTTGGTCCACCAGCCACTGTAGCAGGTAGATTTAAAAATCTACCAGCCACTCAATTTTTTTTACCATCCAAAATATTTCCTCCCCTAAAATTACACAAACAAAACAAAAAAACAGATGCGCATGCTTTGTAATGTTTCTAAAACAATAACATGTATTACTGTTAAGAAGTAATGTGGTATATTGTTTAATTTCATTTCTTTTTTTTGTGACCTGACACTTAACAAAAATGATCCCCTGCCCCTTTAAGGACGGGCGGTTACCGTGGTAACGCGACTAGAGTCATGTTTGTCCTGTGAGAAAGAGTCTGACAAGCAGCAGGGTTGTCTTCTCTTCTCTAACAGTTGAAAGTCAAACATTGAAAAACAACCTAACTTGTGAACAAAACCAATATAAATAGCCAGGAAACACAAGGACAAAAGTCCTACTTCAGTAGACTTCATCTTCAAGTAAATTAGACAAACTTTTATGCCTGTGCACAAAGCTTCTAAAAATGAATTTTTCCCTCATCTCTTGACACTGTGCGAGGTGGGATAAGCGATAAGATTCCTAGTTCTTTGACTTTGTGTGATTCATTTACCAGCTGTGAAACAAGAACTGCAGAAATACTTTGAAAATAGCCACGGCAGCATTTAATCATACTTGACTATTTTTATTCACAAATGTGAGTGAGATGCTGGCACTGTGGAGCCCTGGCCCCCACCAACATGGCTGGTGAAACAGACATCTGACCCACCGATGACAAAATGTACCCGCGTTGGCAGGTGATGGTGGGTGTTCATTTTAAGCACTGGCCCCCACCAACATGGCTGGTGAAACAGACATCTGACCCACCAATGACAAAATGTACCCGCGTTGGCAGGTGATGGTGGGTGTTCATTTTAAGCACTGGCCCCCACCAACATGGCTGGTGAAACAGACATCTGACCCACCAATGACAAAATGTACCCGCGTTGGCAGGTGATGGTGGGTGTTCATTTTAAGCCCTGGCCCCCACCAACATGGCTGGTGAAACAGACATCTGACCCACCAATGACAAAATGTACCCGCGTTGGCAGGTGGTGGTGGGTGTTCATTTTAAGCACTGGCCCCCACCAACATGGCTGGTGAAACAGACATCTGACCCACCAATGACAAAATGTACCCGCGTTGGCAGGTATTGGTGGGTGTTCATTTTAAGCCCTGGCCCCCACCAACATGGCTGGTGAAACAGACATCTGACCCACCAATGACAAAATGTACCCGCGTTGGCAGGTGGTGGTGGGTGTTCATTTTAAGCCCTGGCCCCCACCAACATGGCTGGTGAAACAGACATCTGACCCACCAATGACAAAATGTACCCGCGTTGGCAGGTGGTGGTGGGTGTTCATTTTAAGCCCTGGCCCCCACCAACATGGCTGGTGAAACAGACATCTGACCCACCAATGACAAAATGTACCCGCGTTGGCAGGTGGTGGTGGGTGTTCATTTTAAGCCCTGGTCCGGACCTGCAGGCTTGGATGTGAATACCCCTGATATATCTACAATACGACACCAAGGAGTCTCACCTGTCCAAGGAGGCCATGCTACCCCTCTCTCCCTGGGCCAGGGGTGCACCTCCCCAGTAGTACATGTCCCCTGCTCCACTCATGTCTCCGTCCAGAGTCCCTTCATAGCTCCTGGGAGGGGAGAGAAGAGGTAAGGGGTTAGTAGGGAGAGGACACTACACTGGTAGGGGTTAGTAGGGAGAGGACACTACACTGGTAGGGGTTAGTAGGGAGAGGACACTACACTGGTAGGGGTTAGTAGGGAGAGGACACTACACTGGTTAGTAGGGTTGGTAGGGGTTAGGGGAGAGGACACTACACTGGTAGGGGTTAGTAGGGAGAGGACACTACACTGGTAGGGGTTAGTAGGGAGAGGACACTACACTGGTAGGGGTTAGTAGGGAGAGGACACTACACTGGTAGGGGTTAGTAGGGAGAGGACACTACACTGGTAGGGGTTAGTAGGGAGAGGACACTACACTGGTAGGGGTTAGTAGGGAGAGGACACTACACTGGTAGGGGTTAGTAGGGAGAGGACACTACACTGGTAGGGGTTAGTAGGGAGAGGACACTACACTGGTAGGGGTTAGTAGGGAGAGGACACTACACTGGTAGGGGTTAGTAGGGAGAGGACACTACACTGGTAGGGGTTAGTAGGGAGAGGACACTACACTGGTAGGGGTTAGTAGGGAGAGGACACTACACTGGTAGGGGTTAGTAGGGAGAGGACACTACACTGGTAGGGGTTAGTAGGGAGAGGACACTACACTGGTAGGGGTTAGTAGGGAGAGGACACTACACTGGTAGGGGTTAGTAGGGAGAGGACACTACACTGGTAGGGGTTAGTAGGGAGTGGACACTACACTGGTAGGGGTTAGTAGGGAGAGGACACTACACTGGCTGAATAAACCAGCAGGGACACAGAGAAGGAGACCAGACATTACTGCACACACTCCACACACACTGGGACATGTACCCTGTCCTGCGGGGCGGTCCGTGGTTGAAGGCTTGTTGGTTGCGTGGTACTGTTCCGTAGTGGATGGCCGGTCCCATGCCGTAGTCTGCCTCGTCATATCCCAGACTCCTCTGGTCATCCTCCAGACCGTACGGCTCTGGGACAAACCTCGGCATCCCAGACAACTCCAACGCACTGCCCATACGACCCACCTGACCAATACATTATCATCACGTTAACACACATTCTGCAGTCCAGACAGCTCCAACACACTGCCCATACGACCCACCTGACCAATACATCATCATCACGTTAACACACATTCTGCAGTCCAGACAGCTCCAACACACTGCCAATACGACCCACTTTATTTAACACACACAAAATACGACCCACCTGTGGCTGTGCTGCGTATGGGTCCAGCTGGTTCCTGCTGATGGCTCTGTATCCTGAGTCCAGGGTCCGGTACCCATCAGCTGGCCTGGAGGGAGAAGTAGAAAGGAGAGGGGAGAGTTGAGGAGGGAGAAAGGAGAGGATATACCCGTTGTCTCCCAACTCTACGTCTATAGATAAAGAGACAACAGATCCACCTGTCCTACCTGTAGCGGTCGTCCATGCGTGCTCCCCTGCTCAGGCTGGCGTAGGTCTCCCCTATGGAGGGAGGGCCCTGGCGGTAGTCCTCGTACCCTCCCGGGGGTCCGTAATGGTAGTTTCGGGGCACGGTGTTGGTGGGGTAGTCCATGGGAGGACCTGGCTGTCTGTAGACACGCTCCATAGGGGTGGTGTAACCCCCTACACCTGTCATAGACCCCCCTCCATCCAGGGAGAGGTTGTCAGACACAGAGGGGATGACAGTACGAGTCATGGTAGTCTTCACTACCTTCTTTACCTGTGGAGAGGAGAAACAGATACAACTAGGTTAGTGTCAGACACGGAGGAGATGACATGAGTCAGGGGAGAGAGGTTAGTGTCAGACAGGAGGAGATGACATGAGTCAGGGGAGAGAGAGGTTAGTGTCAGACACGGAGGAGATGACATGAGTCAGGGGAGAGAGGTTAGTGTCAGACACGGAGGAGATGACATGAGTCAGGGGAGAGAGAGGTTAGTGTCAGACAGGAGGAGATGACATGAGTCAGGGGAGAGAGAGGTTAGTGTCAGACACGGAGGAGATGACATGAGTCAGGAGAGAGAGGTTAGTGTCAGACAGAGAGGAGATGACATGAGTCAGGGCAGAGAGGTTAGTGTCAGACACGGAGGAGATGACATGAGTCAGGGCAGAGAGGTTAGTGTCAGACACGGAGGAGATGACATGAGTCAGGGCAGAGAGGTTAGTGTCAGACACGGAGGAGATGACATGAGTCAGGGCAGAGAGGTTAGTGTCAGACACGGAGGAGATGACATGAGTCAGGGGAGAGAGGTTAGTGTCAGACACGGAGGAGATGACATGAGTCAGGGGAGAGAGGTTAGTGTCAGACAGAGGAGATGACATGAGTCAGGGGAGAGAGAGGTTAGTGTCAGACAGAGGAGATGACATGAGTCAGGGGAGAGAGAGGTTAGTGTCAGACAGAGGAGATGACATGAGTCAGGGGAGAGAGAGGTTAGTGTCAGACACGGAGGAGATGACATGAGTCAGGGGAGAGAGGTTAGTGTCAGACACGGAGGAGATGACATGAGTCAGGGGAGAGAGAGGTTAGTGTCAGACAGGAGGAGATGACATGAGTCAGGAGAGAGAGGTTAGTGTCAGACACGGAGGAGATGACATGAGTCAGGGAGAGAGAGGTTAGTGTCAGACAGGAGGAGATGACATGAGTCAGGGCAGAGAGGTTAGTGTCAGACACGGAGGAGATGACATGAGTCAGGGGAGAGAGAGGTTAGTGTCAGACAGAGGAGATGACATGAGTCAGGAGAGAGAGGTTAGTGTCAGACAGAGGAGATGACATGAGTCAGGGGAGAGAGAGGTTAGTGTCAGACAGAGGAGATGACATGAGTCAGGGGAGAGAGGTTAGTGTCAGACAGAGGAGATGACATGAGTCAGGGGAGAGAGGTTAGTGTCAGACACGGAGGAGATGACATGAGTCAGGGGAGAGAGGTTAGTGTCAGACACGGAGGAGATGACATGAGTCAGGGGAGAGAGAGGTTAGTGTCAGACAGAGGAGATGACATGAGTCAGGAGAGAGAGGTTAGTGTCAGACAGAGAGGAGATGACATGAGTCAGGGGAGAGAGAGGTTAGTGTCAGACAGGAGGAGATGACATGAGTCAGGGGAGAGAGAGGTTAGTGTCAGACAGAGGAGATGACATGAGTCAGGAGAGAGAGGTTAGTGTCAGACAGAGGAGATGACATGAGTCAGGGGAGAGAGAGGTTAGTGTCAGACAGAGGGAGATGACATGAGTCAGGGGAGAGAGGTTAGTGTCAGACAGGAGGAGATGACATGAGTCAGGGGAGAGAGGTTAGTGTCAGACAGGAGGAGATGACATGAGTCAGGGGAGAGAGAGGTTAGTGTCAGACACGGAGGAGATGACATGAGTCAGGGGAGAGAGGTTAGTGTCAGACAGGAGGAGATGACATGAGTCAGGGGAGAGAGAGGTTAGTGTCAGACAGAGGAGATGACATGAGTCAGGGGAGAGAGAGGTTAGTGTCAGACAGAGGAGGAGATGACATGAGTCAGGGGAGAGAGAGGTTAGTGTCAGACAGAGGAGATGACATGAGTCAGGGGAGAGAGGTTAGTGTCAGACAGAGGAGATGACATGAGTCAGGGGAGAGAGGTTAGTGTCAGACAGAGGAGATGACATGAGTCAGGGAGAGAGAGGTTAGTGTCAGACAGAGGAGATGACATGAGTCAGGGAGAGAGAGGTTAGTGTCAGACAGAGGAGATGACATGAGTCAGGGGAGAGAGAGGTTAGTGTCAGACAGAGGAGATGACATGAGTCAGGGGAGAGAGGTTAGTGTCAGACAGGAGGAGATGACATGAGTCAGGGAGAGAGAGGTTAGTGTCAGACAGAGGAGATGACATGAGTCAGGGGAGAGAGGTTAGTGTCAGACACGGAGGAGATGACATGAGTCAGGGGAGAGAGGGTTAGTGTCAGACAGGAGGAGATGACATGAGTCAGGGGAGAGAGGGTTAGTGTCAGACAGAGGAGATGACATGAGTCAGGGGAGAGAGAGGTTAGTGTCAGACAGAGGAGATGACATGAGTCAGGGGAGAGAGGTTAGTGTCAGACAGAGGAGATGACATGAGTCAGGGGAGAGAGGGTTAGTGTCAGACAGAGGAGATGACATGAGTCAGGGGAGAGAGAGGTTAGTGTCAGACAGAGGAGATGACATGAGTCAGGGGAGAGAGAGGTTAGTGTCAGACACGAGGAGATGACATGAGTCAGGAGAGAGAGGTTAGTGTCAGACAGAGGAGATGACATGAGTCAGGGGAGAGAGGTTAGTGTCAGACAGAGGAGATGACATGAGTCAGGGGAGAGAGAGGTTAGTGTCAGACAGAGGAGATGACATGAGTCAGGGGAGAGAGGTTAGTGTCAGACAGAGGAGATGACATGAGTCAGGGGAGAGAGAGGTTAGTGTCAGACAGAGGAGATGACATGAGTCAGGGGAGAGAGGGTTAGTGTCAGACAGAGGAGGAGATGACATGAGTCAGGGAGAGAGAGGTTAGTGTCAGACAGGAGGAGATGACATGAGTCAGGGGAGAGAGAGGTTAGTGTCAGACAGAGGAGATGACATGAGTCAGGGGAGAGAGAGGTTAGTGTCAGACAGAGAGGAGATGACATGAGTCAGGGGAGAGAGGTTAGTGTCAGACAGAGGAGGAGATGACATGAGTCAGGGGAGAGAGGTTAGTGTCAGACAGAGGAGATGACATGAGTCAGGGGAGAGAGAGGTTAGTGTCAGACAGAGGAGATGACATGAGTCAGGGGAGAGAGGTTAGTGTCAGACAGAGGAGATGACATGAGTCAGGGGAGAGAGGTTAGTGTCAGACAGAGGGAGATGACATGAGTCAGGGGAGAGAGGTTAGTGTCAGACAGAGGAGATGACATGAGTCAGGGGAGAGAGAGGTTAGTGTCAGACAGAGGAGATGACATGAGTCAGGGGAGAGAGAGGTTAGTGTCAGACAGAGGAGATGACATGAGTCAGGGGAGAGAGAGGTTAGTGTCAGACAGAGGAGATGACATGAGTCAGGGGAGAGAGGTTAGTGTCAGACAGAGGAGATGACATGAGTCAGGGAGAGAGAGGTTAGTGTCAGACAGAGAGGAGATGACATGAGTCAGGGGAGAGAGAGGTTAGTGTCAGACAGAGGGAGATGACATGAGTCAGGGGAGAGAGAGGTTAGTGTCAGACAGAGGAGATGACATGAGTCAGGAGAGAGAGGTTAGTGTCAGACAGAGGAGATGACATGAGTCAGGAGAGAGAGGTTAGTGTCAGACAGAGGAGATGACATGAGTCAGGGGAGAGAGAGGTTAGTGTCAGACAGAGGAGATGACATGAGTCAGGGAGAGAGAGGTTAGTGTCAGACAGAGGAGATGACATGAGTCAGGGAGAGAGGTTAGTGTCAGACAGAGGAGATGACATGAGTCAGGGGAGAGAGGGTTAGTGTCAGACAGAGGAGATGACATGAGTCAGGGGAGAGGAGGTTAGTGTCAGACAGAGGAGATGACATGAGTCAGGGGAGAGGTTAGTGTCAGACAGAGGAGATGACATGAGTCAGGGGAGAGAGGTTAGTGTCAGACACGGAGGAGATGACATGAGTCAGGAGAGAGAGGTTAGTGTCAGACAGAGGAGATGACATGAGTCAGGGGAGAGGGGTTAGTGTCAGACAGAGGAGATGACATGAGTCAGGGGAGAGGGGTTAGTGTCAGACAGAGGAGATGACATGAGTCAGGGGAGAGAGGTTAGTGTCAGACACGGAGGAGATGACATGAGTCAGGGGAGAGAGAGGTTAGTGTCAGACAGAGAGGAGATGACATGAGTCAGGGGAGAGGGGTTAGTGTCAGACACGGAGGAGATGACAGGCAAAAAAGTCAGTAAATGTCATTCACAATCCTCAAGTGTCAACTGTGTGTGTGTGTGTGTTTTCTGTCCTGGTTTCCACAGAGATGACAGTCAGGGAGAGAGAGGTTAGTGTCAGACAGAGGAGATGACATGAGTCAGGGGAGAGAGGTTAGTGTCAGACACGGAGGAGATGACATGAGTCAGGAGAGAGAGGTTAGTGTCAGACACGGAGGAGATGACATGAGTCAGGGGAGAGAGGTTAGAGAGGAAAAGGAGGGGAGAAAAGGGTAAGTTAGAGAAAGTAAGGGGCGTGGAGGCAGAAAAAGTCAATCAAATAGCTAATGTCATTCACAATCCTCAAGTGTCAACTGTGTGTGTGTGTGTGTGTGTAAAGATAGTACCGTAGTTTCTGTGCGGCGCGTGGTGCCATCTTCGCTGGTTTCCACAGAGATGAGGGGGGGCACCTCGTGCGGGTCCTCCTCCACGGTAACCGTCTCCTGGACGACTTGACCAGGCTCCATCCTGTACTGAAGAACGGAGACAGACTCCGTTACACCCAAACACACAATATAACACACACACACAGATAAATGCACACTAGCGAACTTAATTAACACAGGCAAACATGTCACACACACAGATACATAGACAGTCACACAACTGACAAAGAGGAAGACACATTCCGGTACACACACACACACAGATACATACATTCCGGTACACACACACACACACAGATACATTCCGGTACACACACACACAGATACATTCCGGTACACACACACACACACAGATACATTCCGGTACACACACACACACAGATACATTCCGGTACACACACACACACAGATACATTCCGGTACACACACACACACACATACATTCAGTCACACACACACACATTCAGTCAACCACACAGATACATTCCACCACACACACACCCACAGATACATTCCGGTACACACACACATTCAGATACATTCCGGTACACACACACACACACACATACATTCACACAGATACACACACACATCCGGTTCACACACACACACAGATACATTCCGGTACACACACACAGATACATTCCGGTACACACACACACACACACAGATACATTCCGTACACACACACAGATACATTCCGGTACACACACACACACACATACATTCCACACACACACACACACACACACACACACACACACACACACACACACACACAGATACATTCACACACACACACACAGATACATTCCCCCAGGTACACACACACACATTCACACACACACAGACCACACAGATACCATTCAGTCAACCACACACACACACACACACACACAGATACATTCCGGTACACACACACACACACACAGATACATTCCGGTACACACACACACACACACAGATACATTCCGGTACACACACACACACACAGATACATTCCGGTACACACACACACACACAGATACATTCCGGTACACACACACACCGATACATTCCGGTACACACACACACAGATACATTCCGGTACACACACACACAGCTTACATGTGTCCCGTTGACGTATCCCTCGTTCAGTGTGAGCCTCTCTATGTCCGCATCACAAGAAACACGCCCATTCTGTAGAGCGAAGGGGAAGACAGGAGTAGTTTACACAAGAGGACAGCGTGTGTGTGTGTGTGTCAACCGCAGGGCCAGTGGCCAAGGAGGAGCAGAGTTATTCCAAACATTCAGAGGAGCAGGTTAACGCAGGACACAGAGAGAATGTCATGACATCAGAGCCCCAGGCTCCTTTCACACATATAGACACCACCACATCCCATTCAGTCAACCCCAGGCACCACCACATCCCATTCAGTCAACCCCAGACACCACCACATCCCATTCAGTCAACCCCAGACACCACCACATCCCATTCAGTCAACCCCAGACACCACCACATCCCATTCAGTCAACCCCAGACACCACCACATCCCATTCAGTCAACCCCAGACACCACCACATCCCATTCAGTCAACCCCAGACACCACCACATCCCATTCAGTCAACCCCAGACACCACCACATCCCATTCAGTCAACCCCAGGCACCACCACATCCCATTCAGTCAACCCCAGACACCAGGCACCACCACATCCCATTCAGTCAACCCCAGACACCACCACATCCCATTCAGTCAACCCCAGACAGGCACCACCACATCCCATTCAGTCAACCCCAGGCACCACCACATCCCATTCAGTCAACCCCAGGCACCACCACATCCCATTCAGTCAACCCCAGGCACCACCACATCCCATTCAGTCAACCCCAGGCATTCAGTCAACAGGCACCACCATCCCATTCAGTCAACCCCAGGCACCACCACATCCCATTCAGTCAACCCCAGGCACCACCACATCCCATTCAGTCAACCACAGGCACCACCACATCCCATTCAGTCAACCACAGGCACCACCACATCCCATTCAGTCAACCCCAGACAACAGGCACCACCACATCCCATTCAGTCAACCCCAGGCACCACCACATCCCATTCAGTCAACCCCAGGCACCACCACATCCCATTCAGTCAACCCCAGACACCACCACATCCCATTCAGTCAACCCCAGACACCACCACATCCCATTCAGTCAACCCCAGACACCACCACATCCCATTCAGTCAACCCCAGACACCACCACATCCCATTCAGTCAACCCCAGACACCACCACATCCCATTCAGTCAACCCCAGACAACAGGCACCACCACATCCCATTCAGTCAACCCCAGACAACAGGCACCACCACATCCCATTCATTCAACCCCAGGCACCACCACATCCCATTCATTCAACCCCAGACAACAGACACCACCACATCCCATTCATTCAACCCCAGGCACCACCACATCCCATTCATTCAACCCCAGCACCACCACATCCCATTCATTCAACCCCAGACAACAGGCACCACCACATCCCATTCATTCAACCCCAGACACCACCACATCCCATTCATTCAACCCCAGACACCACCACATCCCATTCATTCAACCCCAGACACCACCACATCCCATTCATTCAACCCCAGACAACACCACATCCCATTCAATCAACCCCAGACAACAGGCACCACCACATCCCATTCATTCAACCCCAGACAACAGACACCACCACATCCCATTCATTCAACCCCAGACAACAGACACCACCACATCCCATTCATTCAACCCCAGACATTAAGCAGAAATACAGTAAGTCAAAGTAGACAAACAACAATTGATGACGCGAATGAAAAAAACAAATGAAGGACAGAATGTGTGAGACATGGAGGATGAGGAGAGACTGGTTCAGAGCAACACTGCTGCCAGCAAGACAGGAAGAGCCTGAGAGAGAGCAGGGCGTGTGAGAACCTGTCAGTGGGTTGTCAGTTGACTGTGTGTGTGTGTCTCAGTGGGGTTCTCAGTGTGTGTGTGTGTCTCAGTGTGTGTGTGTGTGTGTCTCAGTGGGGTTCTCAGTGTGTGTGTGTGTGTGTGTGTGTGTGTGTGTGTGTGTGTGTGTGTGTGTGTGTGTGTGTGTGTGTGTGTGTGTGTGTGTGTGTGTGTGTGTGTGTGTGTGTGTGTGTGTGTGTGTGTGTGTGTGTGTGTGTGTCAGCTCTGTAAACAGGGTGAAGACCAGGCACATTCCAACCCTGTCTGTTCTCCAGAGATACAACACTGACTGACCAGACCAACCCTGAGAGAGGAGACTACGTGTTTACCCTGTAGTGTGTTTATAAAATGCCTGAGGGTGGGAAAATGACACACCTCAGTGTGTTTGCTTACCAGACAGTGTGTGTGTGCGCTCGCAAGTAATCTAAAGCTATGCGGTCACTACGTCCAGACAGGGAAGCCTGACACAGTCAGACACTAAGCAGGAAGTGGACATGGTACACAGTAACCTAGACCAGGGATTGGACAAAACCCAACCAGTTATGAATCATGCAGGCAGCAGTATACTATTTGTAAACAATAAAGTGTATTTTTCCTCCTCTGTTCTCCCTTCTGCTCAGTGTACAAATGCTGCTCCTCCTGCAGAAAAGCACCAAAAATTACATTCAGTAGCTACTTGCAATGCTTGTATAACATTGAGCTGGATTTGCCCGTCTTTGCAATTGTGTTCATTTTCACACGTTAGCATTTAGCATTTAGCTAACATCTGGTCAGTCAGTGTTGTATTCCCAAACTAAATACTGCAATTCTACTGTCTGAACGATCTGTAATATTCTGACCACAGGACCAGCCATGGACTGGGATCATTAACACTGAAAATACGGTATAATGTTTTATCACATATGAGTCTTAGGAATGTCTTCTAGCCAGGTTTATAATATGACATTTCTCTCTAGCCTATATGAGAATTTCACGTATCAACACCGAACGGCCACAAAAACAATTGTACCACAAGTCTGCTGCAATGTATAACTGCAAAAACCAGGCTACCTTCACATGACATGCACATACGCATAGATGACCTGGGGGTACCAGGCTACCTTCACATGACATGCACATCCACAGAGATGACCTGGGGGTACCAGGCTACCTTCACATGACATGCACATCCACAGAGATTACCTGGGGGGTACCAGGCTACCTTCACATGACATGCACATCCACAGAGATGACCTGGGGGTACCAGGCTACCTTCACATGACATGCACATACACATAGATGACCTGGAGGGTACCAGGCTACCTTCACATGACATGCACATCCACAGAGATGACCTGGAGGGTACCAGGCTACCTTCACATGACATGCACATCCACAGAGTTGTAACCAATGATGGCTACAGGGAGGGTTGACCAATGATGGCTACAGGGAGGGTTGACCAATGATGGCAACAGGGAGGGTTGACTAATGATGGAACGACGGTTGGGTGAGGCAATGGGGGCTAGGATTGCACAATTCCACAGGTTTTCCGGAAATCCTCCAATTTCCTGCTTATTCCCTCCTGGAAGATATTGGAATGTTGCAACCCTAACGGCAGCTATGGAGGTGACGGCATGGATAGTTACAAGGACGGTTGAACGGTGATGAAACAAGGACGAAGTGATGGAATGGGTGATACCATGATGGCTATGGGGGTGATGGATGATCCCATAAATGCTATGGGGTTGATGGATGATCCCATGGGGGCGAGGTCTTTACCTGTAGATTGGGGGGAGGGCGTGGGAGGGTGCCTCCGCACCTTCTCTCCTCCTCCAGAGCGCGAGTCAGACGCTCAAACTGACGCTCCTGCTCCCTCACGGAGGCCAGGAGAGAGGCTGCACTCTCACACTGCTCCATTCACACTGAGTAGAGAGGACAGGACAGGGTTCAACCACATAGCACCACACTGAGTAGAGGACAGGGTTAAACCACCTAGCACCACACTGAGTAGAGAGGACAGGACAGGGTTCAACCACATAGCACCACACTGAGTAGAAGTTAGGACAGGGTTCAACCACCTAGCACCACACTGAGTAGAAGTTAGGACAGGGTTCAAACACCTAGCACCACACTGAGTAGAAGTTAGGACAGGGTTCAACCACCTAGCACCACACTGAGTAGAAGTTAGGACAGGGTTCAACCACCTAGCACCACACTGAGTAGAAGTTAGGACAGGGTTCAAACACCTAGCACCACACTGAGTAGAGGGGACAGGACAGGGTTCAACCACCTAGCACCACACTGAGTAGACGACAGGGTTCAACCACCTAGCACCACACTGAGTAGAGACGACAGGGTTCAACCACCTAGCACCACACTGAGTAGAGACGACAGGGTTCAACCACCTAGCACCACACTGAGTAGAGACGACAGGACATGGTTCAACCACCTAGCACCACACTGAGTAGAGACGACAGGACATGGTTCAACCACCTAGCACCACACTGAGTAGAGGGGACAGGGTTCAACCACCTAGCACCACACTGAGTAGAGGGGACAGGACAGGGTTCAACCACCTAGCACCACACTGAGTAGAGACGACAGGGTTAAATCACCTAGCACCACACAAAGAGGAAGGACAGAGTTAACCTGACACACACAGAATAAACCGTTTTTAAACAACATTCCATACTCCGTTATATTCACACACACAGAGAGAGAGAGAGAGAGAGACACAGACAGAGACAGTTAACCCACAAACACACATTACAGTGATGCTGTACAGAGAAGCAGCAGGAAGCCAGGATGCTAATCACCTCCACACTTCGAGATGAACAGCATGAGAGAGAGGGGAGGATGAGAAGGAGAGAGAGGGAGGATAGGAGGGAGGTTGAGGAGAAACAGGAAAGAGAAGAACGGGAGAGGAGAAGAGGAGGAAGAGGGAGAAGCAGAAGGAAATAAGTTGAGTTACAATAGGAGTGTGATGACTGGGGGGGAGAATCACATGTTCTTAGGGAAGGGCTGTGGCAGGTGGTGCTCGTTAGCACCTCTTGTCTTCCACAGAGGCAGGTGAGAGCGAGATAAAGAGAGGAGAGAATGAGAAACGGAGCGAGAGAGAGAGAGCACACCACGGGTTCTAGAAGTCTATTTCTGGGCCCAGAGTTTACACCCATCAGCTCCTGGCTGAGCCCAAAACAGAACCAGAAACTAGAACGACAGTAAACGACAGAACAGACCTTAAAGACACTGTGTTATATTCATACTATGAAGGTTGAAATAACACTGAAAATCATAATGCCCTTTTAGTGTAAGAGCTGTTAGAAGACTGCCTGGAACTTCAGCCTGTTTTGGTGGGATGTAGTTTGTTAATAGACCAATAAAAAAACACTCTGCCAATAAGAGCTAATTTTGAGTTTCCTCACTCAGACCACTCCCAGGCAAGCCCCACTCCCAGGCAAGCCCCACTCCCAGGCAAGCCCCACTCCCAGGCAAGCCCCACTCCCAGGCAAGCCCCACTCCCAGGCAAGCCCCACTCCCAGGCAAGCCCCACTCCCAGGCAAGCCCCACTCCCAGGCAAGCCCCACTCCCAGGCAGCCCAGCTACAAGCTATTTTTTTGTGATTGACCATTTTAATGGAAAATAATCACAGCAAGGTACTTAATTGTTACCCACAAATGATTTCATATTGAGAAAAACAGCTGCATTGGACCTTTAGACGTATTAGAGGATTCAGAACAGGAAACTTACTGAACCAAACGTATTAGAGGATTCAGAACAGGAAACTTACTGAACCAAACGTAGCTAGAGGATTCAGAACAGGAAACTTACTGAACCAAACGTAGCTAGAGGATTCAGAACAGGAAACTTACTGAACCAAACGTATTAGAGGATTCAGAACAGGAAACTTACTGAACCAAACGTATTAGAGGATTCAGAACAGGAAACTTACTGAACCAAACGTAGCTAGAGGATTCAGAACAGGAAACTTACTGAACCAAACGTAGCTAGAGGATTCAGAACAGGAAACTTACTGAACCAAACGTAGCTAGAGGATTCAGAACAGGAAACTTACTGAACCAAACATAGCTAGAGGATTCAGAACAGGAAACTTACTGAACCAAACGTAGCTAGAGGATTCAGAACAGGAAAATTGGACTAACTGAACCAAACATAAACCGACAGAGATTAACTTCCTGGTCAAGTCTTGGGAAAAAAAAAATATTTTTTTTTTTAATTAAAAAGGAAAAGGAATGTGGGCCTGAAATCATTTCACTACTCAAATAGTATCATGAATCTGTCAGATATCCGGATAGTCAAAATACCTGTTTTTAACCTGAGCTCTTCTGCACGAGGGAGGCTGGCACGCTATGGCTGCTGACGCGGATGGGCAGGTTAGTAACTTAGGAGAAGGGAGCGAGCAGACGGAGGAAGAGGAGAGACACCAAGGCAACTCAGCTACAGCCAAGACTAGCTAACTGGTAGCAGTCACAATGTTATTCATCATCATACAACGTATCATCATGGAAGGCCCTGTCTTGGATAGAGTAGCCTAGAGAAGAGCCAGCTTTCCACAGTCTTGGATAGAGTAGCCTCGAGAAGAGCCAGCTTTACACTGTCTTGGATAGAGTAGCCTAGAGAAGAGCCAGCTTTACACTGTCTTGGATAGAGTAGCCTAGAGAAGAGCCAGCTTTACACTGTCTTGGATAGAGTAGCCTAGAGAAGAGCCAGCTTTACACTGTCTTGGATAGAGTAGCCTAGAGAAGAGCCAGCTTTACACTGTCTTGGATAGAGTAGCCTAGAGAAGAGCCAGCTTTACACTGTCTTGGATAGAGTAGCCTAGAGAAGAGCCAGCTTTACACTGTCTTGGATAGAGTAGCCTAGAGAAGAGCCAGCTTTACACTGTCTTGGATAGAGTAGCCTAGAGAAGAGCCAGCTTTACACTGTCTTGGATAGAGTAGCCTAGAGAAGAGCCAGCTTTACACTGTCTTGGATAGAGTAGCCTAGAGAAGAGCCAGCTTTACACAGTCTTGGATAGAGTAGCCTCGAGAAGAGCCAGCACAGTCTTGGATAGAGTAGCCTGGAAGAGCCAGCTTAGTCTTGGATAGAGTAGCCTAGAGAAGAGCCAGCTTTACACTGTCTTGGATAGAGTAGCCTCGAGAAGAGCTTTACACTGTCTTGGATAGAGTAGCCTAGAGAAGAGCCAGCTTTACACTGTCTTGGATAGAGTAGCCTCAGAGAAGAGCCAGCTTTACACTGTCTTGGATAGAGTAGCCTAGAGAAGAGCCAGCTTTACACTGTCTTGGATAGAGTAGCCTAGAGAAGAGCCAGCTTTACACTGTCTTGGATAGAGTAGCCTAGAGAAGAGCCAGCTTTACACTGTCAGGATAGAGTAGCTTTACACAGTCTTGGATAGAGTAGCCTCGAGAAGAGCCAGCTTTACACTGTCTTGGATAGAGTAGCCTAGAGAAGAGCCAGCTTTACACTGTCTTGGATAGAGTAGCCTAGAGAAGAGCCAGCTTTACACTGTCTTGGATAGCTTTACAGAGCCAGCTTTACACTGTCTTGGATAGAGTAGCCTCGAGAAGAGCCAGCTTTACACAGTCTTGGATAGAGTAGCCTCGAGAAGAGCCAGCTTTACACAGTCTTGGATAGAGTAGCCTCGAGAAGAGCCAGCTTTACACAGTCTTGGATAGAGTAGCCTCGAGAAGAGCCAGCTTTACACTGACTATACAAAACATTAGGAACACATAGAGTTGAACCCCCCCCCACATACACAATCCATGTCTCAAGGCTTCTTTAAGCCGTCTCCTCCCCTTCATCTACACTGACTGCATCAGATTTAACAAGTGACATCAATAAGGGGATCATCACTTTCACGGGGATTCACCTGGTCAGTTTGTCATGGAAAGAGGTGTTCTTAATGTTTGGTACACCCAGTGTAAAAACTACCCAACATTGAAAAGAGTTTGTTTAATTAAACTAAGAATTTGAAATGTCATGGTATATTCTTGTATGTAACAATGTCACATGGATGTTAAAATGTAAATTAGAAAAAGTTTTTGTTCATGTTAAAATAAACCCCCCCCCCCCCAAAAAAAACTCTAAATGTCATACTCACAAAAGTATTTAAATCCTAACGTCCGTTTGGCTATTGGAATAACCGTTGACACACCTAGTTCAAAACATAACCGATTCAGAACCACATTAGTCTACATGGAATCAGATCCTTGTTGAGCTGTAGTCATACCGGAGGACCAGCCATCCAAATCATTCCCCCTTAAATCCTGTCTCGTCAGCCACTGGCCGGATTCATTACTGTACAGTAGCAACCCCCCACCCAGTCTGCAGCGGTCTGTGGTGAGTGGATGAACAAAGACAAGTGTATTACAGTAGGTCTGGTATCTGGTCATGGTGACATGAGCTTTATCCTTGAAAACTAAAAACAGAACATCAAGTTTCAGTGAACTTGCTTAATCTCTTCACCCTCCCCTTCTCTTTCCGCTTGACACAAACTGTCTCTCCCCCTCTCTCTCTCACACACACACCTCCGTCACACATTCCAACGGGAGTTCTGGCATGTCACATCCTGCCTCAGCTGTTCAGGTTGTGTTTGTGGCTAATCCTTCACTTTTTCATTTATCCACTCATCCGTCCCTCTCAGCCCTGGAGTGGTTGCAAGGGCAAGGGGCCTTTCTTTCCATTCCTCTAATGATTTCACATCTCTAATCAAATGTTATTAGTCACGTACACATGTTTTGCTGATGTTATCGCGGGTGCAGCGTAATGCTTATGTTTCTATCAGCGACAGTGCAATAATACAGAACACAACACACTAATCCCAAAAATAAGAAATATAAGAACTAGAAAGAATGATAAAAGTTGGCCTCATTTATCAGCAAACATATTTTCAAGGTACCTCTAAAGCAGGCTAACGCATTTAAATTGGGCTCATGGGTTTACACTGACAGGGACAAAACACACTTAACAAGACAGGTTCAGATGGGTAGCCTTGTACCACATACAGGCCTCAAATGTCCCAGTGGCATCGACGACCCCCTGGTGTGGCCGCAACACCCCCGAAAATCCATGCCTTGCAGCCAGTGTCCGTTGTGCCCTTGGGCTGAATATAATCATTAGAATTCCCTTCTCCCGGCTGTCAGCCGCCGTGCTCCAAAGCACCTCTCACTCACATTGCTCTCTCAGATATCTCAATTGTTATTAGCCAACGCCAGTCTCATGACCTGGTCCTTCTCCCAGACATCTCAGCTCTGAAGTAGGCTGGGAGTGAAGGACACGTCAGGGATGCCACTGGCTCTGAAGTAGGCTGGGAGTGAAGGACACGTCAGGGATGCTACGGTGTTCCTCCTCCTCCTCCTCCTCCTCCCAGACATCTCAGCTCTGAAGTAGGCTGGGAGTGAAGGACACGTCAGGGATGCTACGGTGTTCCTCCTCCTCCTTCTCCCAGACATCTCAGCTCTGAAGTAGGCTGGGAGTGAAGGACACGTCAGGGATGCTACGGTGTTCCTCCTCCTCCTCCTCCCCCCCAGACATCTCAGCTCTGAAGTAGGCTGGGAGTGAAGGACACGTCAGGGATGCTACGGTGTTCCTCCTCCTCCTCCTTCTCCTCCCAGACATCTCAGCTCTGAAGTAGGCTGGGAGTGAAGGACACGTCAGGGATGCTACGGTGTTCCTCCTCCTCCTCCTCCCAGACATCTCAGCTCTGAAGTAGGCTGGGAGGAGAGGGGATGCTACGGTGTTCCTCCTCCTCCTTCTCCTCCCAGACACGTCAGGGATGCTACGGTGTTCCTCCTCCTCCTTCTCCCAGACATCTCAGCTCTGAAGTAGGCTGGGAGTGAAGGACACGTCAGGGATGCCACGGTGTTCCTCCTCCTCCCATTCTGAGGATGTTAGAACCCCTGTCCACATTCACCTTCATCAGACATCAGGATGAGTAACAAACAGCAAAAGTACTAGCCTGTCAATTTACTGTCCCCAATAGTCCAAAAAGTTGACCTATTCTATTGGTCAGATTGTCATTCTGTGCGAGACATAACTATCCCAAACAGATAGCCTAATAACTTATTTACTCACATTATACGTTACAAATTCCAATGAGCGGGAAAACACCGTTCTCCAAAGCACACCGAATAGTTTCACATGACAGAGATGAAAATATCCTTTAAAAATTAAGAGGGAAGATCTAAAGATTCCACAATTAGCATTGGTTGTTAAAAAGATTGGCTGCTTGATAATGAAAGTTGAGAACATGAGAAATACTGATATCACATGTACAGAAGTATTCAGAACCTTTACTCCATACTTATAGTTAAAGCACCTTTGGCAGTGATTACAGCATTGAGTTTTCTTGGGTAGGACGCCTCAAGCTTAGCACACCTGTATTTGGGGAATTTCTCCCATTCTTCTCTGCAGATCCTCAAGCTCTGTCAGGATGGATGGGGAGCGTTGCGGCACAGCTTTTTTCAGGTCTCCAGACCTGAAATTCCAGAAATTCCCCAAATACAGGTGTGCTAAGCTTGAGGTGTCATACAAAAAAAAAACTCAATGCTGTAATCACTGCCAAAGGTGCTTTAACTATAAGTAAGACATTTTTATAAAGACATTTTCGATCAGATTCATGTCTGGGCCACTTCACAACATTGGTTCGATTGGGTTCAGTCCGGGCTCTGGCTGGACATTCAAAGACTTGTCCCTAAAGCCACTCCTGTGTTGTCTTGGCTGTGTACTTAGGGTCATTGTCCTGTTGCAAGGTGAACCTTCACCCCAGTCTGAGGTCCTGAGCACTCTGGAGCAGGTTTTCATCAAGGATCTCTGTACTTTGCTCCGTTCAGGTTTCCCTCAATCCTGACTAGTCTCCGTGCTGCTGAAAACCATCCCCACAGCATGATGCTGCCACCACCATGCTTCATCATAGGGTTGGTACCAGGTTTCCTCCAGAAGTGACGCTTGGCGTTCAGGTCAAAGAGTTGGAATCTTGGTTTCATCAGACCAGAGAATCTTGTTTCTCATGGTCTGAGAAACTCCAAGCAGGCTGTCATGTGCCTTTTACTGAGGAGTGGCTTCCGTCTGGCCACTCTACCATAGAGGCCTGATTGGTTGAGTGCTGTAGAGATGGTTGTCCTTCTGGAAGGTTCTCCCATCTGCACAGAGGAACTCTGGAGCTCTGTCAGAGTGACTATTGGGTTCTTGGTCACCTTGCTGACCAAGGCCATTCTCCCCTAATTGTTCAGTTTGGCTGGGTGTCCAACTGAAGGAAGAGTCTTGGTGGTTCCAAACTTCTTCCATTTAAGAATGGAGGCCAATATGTTCTTAGGGACCTCCAATGCTGCAGAAATGTTTTGGTACCCTTCCCCGTGCCTCGATATACAATCCTGTTGTCTCGGTGCTCTACGGACAATTCCTTTGACCTCCATGGTTTGGTTTTTGCTCTGACATGCACTGTCAACTATCGGACCTTATATAGACAGGTGTGTGCCTTTCCAAATCATGTCCAATCAATTGAATTTACCACAAGTGGACTCCAATCACGTTGAAGAAACATCTCAAGGATGATCAATGGAAACAGGATACACCTGAGCTCAATTTCAAGTCTCAGAGCAAAGGGTCTGAATACTTATGTAAATAATGTATTTCTGTATTCTATATTTTTTGTTGTTGCAAAACTGTCTAAAAACAGTTTTCACTTTGTCATTATGGGGTATTGTGTGTAGGTTGCTGAAGATTGTTGTTATTTTATACATTTTAGAATAAGGCTGTAACGTAACGAAGTGTGTGTGTATGTATGTAGAGTGAACAAAAACGCAACATAAAGTGTTGGTCCCATGTTTCATAAGCTGAAATAAAAGACAGCAGAAACCTTCCATAAGCACAAAAAGCTTATTAATCAAAAGAAATGTACATCTCTGTTAGTGAACATTTCTCCTTTGCCAAAATAATCCATCCACCTGACAGGTGTCACATATCAAGAAGCTGATTAAACAGCATGATCATTACACAGGTGCACCTTGTGCTGGGGGCACTAAAAGGCCACTAAAATGTGCCGTTTTGTCACAACACATTGCCACAGATGTCTCAGGTTTTGAGGGAGTGTGCAATTGGCATGCAAACTGCAGGATTGTCCATCAGAGCTGTTTCCAGAGAATCTAATGTTCATGACACAAACTATTTGCACCCGCTTGTTGCGAGGAAAGAAAATGTTGCTGGTTTAAAGCTTATTTTCTGCAATTATTCACATTTTGTCATTGGGTGCAGAGAACATTGTTATATAGCTAATTTACTTGCAATTCTATACATTTTACCACCATGTCTAATGTCTATTCATGTGGTATTTAAATGACTCAAAATCTATGTGCTAAAAAACAGATGACATGGACTAGTTATAAATAGCTCTTTGAGGTATGCAATGACTGACATGACCTGATGATGTACTACCCAATATCGAAATTTCACCTTGTGCATTCTACTATTACAACTTTTAAGAGTAAGTTGGAAGCCTGACTGAGTTTTTTTTTTTTTTTTTTAACACTGCCCTGGCAGATTGAACACATTTTGAAGCCAAATGGCCATGCCCCTAAAATCATGTGCCAGATTTCTAGGATTCTAGGGCTGCGTTCAGACAGGCAGGCCAATTCTGATGTTTTTCCCACTAATTGGTCTTTTGGCCAATCACATCCGATCAGATTGGTCAACGGACCAATTATTGGAGATAAAAAATATCTGAATTGGGCTGCCTGCCTAAACACAGCCTTAGACTGTGTTATGAGACACAGAGACAGCAGCTGTTCAGAGACCAGAGGTGAGACACCAGTGATATGAGGCTCTGTCATCCTCAATGTGCTGCATGTAATTTGACCTCACTCAGCATGCCAGGTAGGGTTCTAGGATATTTCTATCAGCTGTTGAAAGAGACTGAAGGTGACCAGTTGGCTAGGATTCTAGGTTCTTTCTAGACAATCAGCTGTTGAAAGAGACTGAAGGTGACCAGTTGGCTAGGATTCTAGGTTCTTTCTAGACTATCAGCTGTTGAAAGAGACTGAAGGTGACCAGTTGGCTAGGATTCTAGGTTCTTTCTAGGCTGTTGAAAGAGACTTCTTGGCTAGGATTCTTTCTAGACTATCAGCTGTTGAAAGACTGAAGGTGACCAGTTGGCTAGGATTCAGTGATCAGTTGACTAGGATTCTAGGTTCTTTCTAGACTATCAGCTGTTGAAAGACTGAAGGCGACACCAGTGATCAGTTGACTAGGATTCTAGATTCTTTGTAGTGTGTTCTAAGACACACACGACAGCTATTGAAACAGACAGCAGTGATATCAGGCTCAGTCACCTTAAAGGCTGTTGAATGAGACAGCAGAGATATCACGCCGAGTCAACCTAAAGATTTGCTTGCCGCCGTGTATGGCTGTACTGTGGTGTTGTGTTTCTGTGTTATATTACGTTACTTACAGGCTGTGGAAATCATTTCCCATTTCAAGGAGAACAAAGTTCTAGCCTATAGGCTGTAGGCATATATGGAGATCTCTGAGCATCAGGCTTCATCACCATAATGCTGATGTTTCTAACAAGTCCAGTCCAGCGCAGGCCTTAAGTGCAGGTGGGGCCATCGTTAGCCCCTCCATTATTAAAGCAGTTAGCCCAGTGGTGAATCCTGTGTGTCCACTGATGGGATAGCATGGGTATTAGACAGCCATTTACTGCTCCCGACCCTACACAGTTCTCACACACAAAACTAACCCACCAATGTGCATGATGCATTCTCAGTCAACACATGCATGTAGGATTGTAGGTAAATACCACTAACTACTCTAGATCAATGCCAACAGCATACCACCCTGTATCCCAATGCTGGCTTGCCCCTGAAGCTAAGCAGGGTTAGTCCTGGTCAGTCCCTGGATGGGAGACAAGACGCTGTTGGAAGTGGTGTTGGAGGGCCAGTAGGAGGCACTCTTTCCTCTGGTCTAAAATAAAATATCCCAATTCCCCAGGGCAGTGATTGGAGACATTGCCCTGTGTAGGGTGCAGGCTTGTGGACGGGACGTTAAACGTGTGTCCTGACTCTCTGTGGTCACTAAAGATCTCATGGTAATTGTCGTAAGGGGTGTTAACCCCAGTGTCCTGGCTAAATTCCAAATCTGACCCCTCATCACCATCACTGCCACCTAATAATCCCCAGCTTCCAATTGGCTTATTCACCCTCTCTCCAGGCTGTTGCTGTAAATGAGAACGTGTTCTCAGTCAACTTACCTGGTAAAATATGAGTTAAAAAAATAAACCACATCTGAAAAAAATATTATAAAAAACATTTTCGAAAAAAAGAGTCTCAGCGTGACCAGTTAAATCTCCAGATACAAAAGTCCTCAATCAGTAGCAGTTAGCTTCCACTGACATGAGGCCTGATCGGTAAGTTTCCATACTACATGGAAATAATAGTTTTATAGTGATTGGGTAATAATATGCAAGGACCACACTAGAGGTCGACCAATTATGATTTTTCAACTCCGATACTGATACCGATTATTGGAGGACCAAAAAAGTACAACAATACTGAATGAACACTTATTAAACTTAATATAATACATCAATAAAATCAATTTAGCCTCAAATAAATAATGAAACATGTTCATTTTGGTTTAAATAATGCAAAAGCAAAGTGTTGGAGAAGAAAGTAAAAGTGCAATATGTGCTATGTAAGAAAGCTAACGTTTCAGTTCGTTGCTCGGAACATGAGAACATATGACAGCTGGTGGTTTCTTTTAATTAACATGAGTCTTCAATTTTAGGTTGTAGTTATTATAGGACTATTTCCCTCTATACCATTTGTATTTCCTTAACCTTTGACTATTAGATGTTCTTATAGGCACTTTAGTATTGCCAGTGTAACAGTATAGCTTCCATCCCTCTCCACGCTCCTCCCTGGGCTCGAACCAGCAACACAACGACAACAGCCACCATCGAAGCAGCGTTACCCATGCAGAGTAAGGGAAACAACCACCCCAAGGATCAGAGTGAGTGACGTTTGAAATGCTATTAGCGCGCGCTAACTAGCTAGCCATTTCACGTCTGTTACACCAGCCTCATCTCAGGAGTTGATAGGCTTGAAATCATAAACAGCGCAATGCTTGACGCACAACGAAGAGCTGCTGGCAAAACGCACTAAAGTCCTGTTTGAATGAATGTTTATGCGCCTGCTTCTGCCTACCACCGCTCAGTCAGATACTTAATGCTTGTATGCTCAGTCAGATTATATGCAACGCAGGACACGCTAGATAATATCATCAACCATGTGTAGTTAACTAGTGATTATGATTGATTGTTTTTTATATGATAAGTTTAATGCTAGCTAGCAACTTATCCTGGCTTACTACATTCGCGTAAAGGCAGTCTCCTTGTGGAGTGCAACGAGACAGGCAGGTCGTTATTGCGTTGGACTAGTTAATTGTAAGGTTGCAAGATTGGACCCTCGAGCTGACAAGGGTCAAATCTGTCGTTCTGCCCCTGAAAGAGGCAGTTAACCCACCGTTCTTAGGTCGTCATTGAAAATAAGAATGTGTTCTTAACTGACTTGCCTAGTTAAATAAAAAGGTCTAAAAATAATAATAATAATAATTTTTTCAAAACGCAAATCGGCGCCCAAAAATACCGATTTCCGATTGTTATGAAAACTTGAAATTAGCCCTAATTAATCGGCCATTCCGATTAATCGGTCGACCTCTAGACCACACACAAACTTGATTCCCCAGTGTTTTACTGAGTGCCATCGCTGCTGTGTGGTAAAGTCTTGTGGTCTGGTCCCTGTACTGGTGCTCCTGACTCAGACACATTTGAATGGCTGACGACAGAGACGGGCAGTTGGTGTGTGTGTTTTAACCTTGGCCTCAGTCCAAACACCACCAGTGCCAGTCCTAGACTTCTGCCTATGTAACTCTCCCCGCAGGCAAACTAAATACTAGCCAGAGTATGGTGGCCTCTGACACGGACACACAGTAGAGGCACATTGAGCAGTGCAAGACAGACTTTCCAAGTAACAGTAAAAAGTTAGCCATGTTAATTCTTTGACTGGGGAAAAGGGAGTCAGATACACAGCAGTGTGATGTCATGCTCAATCAAATATATGGAGGGAAGAGAATGTGAAATGGCCACACCCGTTGTTTACATACAGGTAGAGTGGAGTCATGCACAACCAGTAAAGGTGACCAGGAAATGAAATGGCTGACATGTTCACTCTGAAAACCACTGGCAAAGTATTGTATTTCTTTTAACACCAAGTTAACAGATCAAATATAAACACATCTCAGGTGTAGCGCCAAACCCAGGAAGATGCATATACAGTACAAGCAGACGTGTGTCTGGGCCACACCCATAGCGTGACTTGAAAGGCTGTCGTTAAAGAGGATCATAAATGATACTCCTGGCATAAAAATCACCGCCTGTGTGCTGGAGCTAGGCTACTACATTGCTAGGCTACTACATTGCTAGGCTACTACATTGCTAGGCTACTACATTGCTAGGCTACTACATTGCTAGGCTACTACATTGCTAGGCTACTACATTGCTAGGCTACTACATTGCTAGGCTACTACATTGCTAGGCTACTACATTGCTAGGCTACTACATTGCTAGGCTACTACATTGCTAGGCTACTACATTGCTAGGCTACTACATTGCTAGGCTACAACTCTCAAGTATGAACTCAACGACAGAGTCATCTCACAAATTACATTTGAGGGTAAAAATGAGACGTGTTCAATTTGGCGAAGGGGTGAAGTAACCTACTACTACTGAAAAGAGAGCATGTACTAACGCGTTCCCTCTCCTTCTCCCAAATTTCAACTGGTCAATTTTGACGGCATGTGTATGTACGGTGCTCTTTTTGATCAATAGATACTGGTGGTGAGGAGCGACAAACCATGGAACTGTAGCATACAATATAAAGCAGAACAAACCAATGCATGGCCCTGGTCACGTCTGTGTGCAAATGAAATAACCACGCCTGACTCTACCCCACCCATTGGCAGGTAGCCTAGCAGATAGGAGTGTTGGGCCAGAAACCAAAAGGTTGCTGGTCCAAATCCCGAGCCGACCAGATGAAAAATATGCCAATGTGCCCTCGAGCAAGGCACTTCACCCTGATTGCTCTTGTAAGACACTCTGGATAAGAGATTCTGCTAAATGACTATGTAAACCCATCCTATTCCAAAACGTGGCCAAGATCCACAAAACAGGTTCTTCTCTTCCTCTCCCGCCCCCCTTTCTATCTTGCTCTCATTGTGAATATATCAAAGAAATCCAAGACAGAGGGAGCCACCCCTTCATAACAGAAAAGGAGAAGAAAAAAACACGGATGGCGTTGGACAATTATTACTGTACACAGCCGTGTAATGTTACAGGAGTCGTTAGTACACTTTGCAGCTGGTTCACGACTTCAACACATACACCTCGATATATCCCATCCTTTCCACAGGCTATTTCTTACGAAGAAATCTTGGCAAATATGACAGGAGATAAAGTGTAGTACAGAGCAAACACTTCCTAAACAATGTAACGTGAGTTAGTTACCTTGGCTAGTCGAGAACAACTTCTCACTAGAGTCATTAACGCCACACCACTGCTACACATTAACAGCATGACAGGGGGGGGACCTATGATAAAATGATTAACGTGGACTTTGACTCATATATTTCGTGAGCGGCCCAACGTCCGTGTATCTGGTAGCTTTGACCTATCCACTACAGTGTGGCCAACTTACTGTCTGTGAAGTACATGGAACTTAACATCCATAAAATGCTTGTTAGGTAGACGATTGTGTCAACTTACATTTACATTTAAGTCATTTAGCAGACGCTCTTATCCAGAGCGACTTACAAATTGGTGCATTCAATTGCTAGTTGGGTAACGTTAACTAGTTGGGTAACGTTAACTAGTTGGGTAACGTTAACTAGTTGGTTGTAACGTTAACCAGTTGGGTAACGTTAACCAGTTGGGTAACGTTAACTAGTTGGGTAACGTTAACCAGTTGGGTAACGTTAACTAGTTGGGTAACGTTAACTAGTTGGGTAACGTTAACTAGTTGGTTGGGTAACGTTAACTAGTTGGGTAACGTTAACTAGGTGACAAACGTTAGTTTCTGCTCGCAAACCAGCCAACGAGCTAACTAACGTAGCAAGCTAACGACGATTGTTTTACGCTAAAATGTTAGCTTATTAACAGCTAACTGAGCAAGTCGCTATTATTGGACAGCAGTGCAAAACAAATACAGCCGAATACAGTAGCTATATTATAGCTAAGCTACCAATTCACTAACTGTAGACATCTAACGTTAGCTAAGCAAACTACAACACCGCTAGCGACCGCTTGCTAACTAGCAAAACGTTAACTATTTTTTTTTTTTAGACACTTAGCTCAAATGATTGAAAAACAATGTACTGAATTACCAATTTCGGGTGGTTCTTGTTGTTGTTGTTTTCATGCAAAGTCCCCCAGACGTTGTTTGAACAGGGATCCGGGCCCGTAGAAACAGACTCAGGTTTCCAACTGCTGCTGTTACAACTCCGAATTTCCCCTATTCAGCGAATAACTTTACCTAGATTACACACACATGGGTAAACTAACGCTGAAAGTGACTAGTTTTAGCCCCCCCCTTGACTGTGTACTCTTTTTAGGACCAATCTAGAATAGATAATAGGTATGTTCCTCGGCGTGTTCACTGCTCTTCCTTCCCGACAGTTTTCCTATGTTTCCTTCCCTGAGTGCGAGGTGACGAGCCCACACACAGGACAGGGGTTGGGTTCTTTACCGTAATTACCATGTGTTGCGCATTACCCCCAACACCAGCATGCGTTGTAAAGTAAGGTGGTTTATTTGATTTTATAAAATACAATACACACGAATCAAAGTTTTAGTTTCTGAATCAAATTTTATGTTTTCTGTAACATCAATGACCTTTTATTTACCAGATAGGTCAATCAATGAATAAAGTCAAAGATTTCAGGATATTTTTTTTTATCTAGGCAAGTCAGTTAAGAACAAACGACTTATTTTCAATTACGGCCTAGGAACACTGGGTCAACTGTCTGTTCAGGGACAGAATGCCAGATTTGTACCTTGTCAGCTCAGGGATTTGAACTTGCAACCTTTCAGTTGCTAGTCCACTGCTCTAACCACTAGGCTACCCTGCCACCCCAATGCAGAGTATCACATACAGAATGTCCTATGTAGTAGTTACTGTAGTGGTAGTTTCTATCATTATTGTTTTTTTAAACAATATTAAAGTAAATATTAATGAGAACATTTCAAATCTGAAAATGTACAATTTACAGTAGCTGTATCAGTCTTGCACTTGTAAAAACCCATATGTGTGTACTATGCACTGATAACATGCAGTTTTTTTATACAAAAAAACACACACACACACACACACACATATATATATATATTTATTTATTATTTACATAAGCATTAATTATTTTCTACATCAATCCATTTTTGATTTAGTGCACTTTCCATACATACTGCACTATAGGGCATTGGTCAAAATAGGGTGACATTTGTGACACAGCCAAAATTCGTAAAAACACAGGTTATGGGATATAGGATACATTAATTATGCAAAGCAGCACTAAACCTGCAACAGCCTGTGTACAAATCTGTAATTCAAGAAAATAATTATGAGAAAATATCGATGAGAAAGTTGCCAAAATATGAAATTAAAATCACGTATCATTTTTTTTCTCCATCATATACATTTTCTCTACTCCACCTTTCTTTCTCACACCCCCACCAGTCCAAGCTAGTATCAAGGTTTTATATACAGGAAATTACTCAGGACATACTGTACTCAGAACTGTGGAAATGACCTATATCTTTACATTGATTATTCTGAAAATCTGTGTGTATGTTTGTGTGTGTGGACAAACTGGAGAGATATTAAAAAGGTTAGAAATGCACCATCCCCCCCCCACCCCCCACCCGACTAATGTCCATTTCCTCATTTTGTGGAAATTACTCAGAAATTAGTCAGTGGAAATTACCTATATCTTAAGTAGCTTAATCTGAAGATGTGTGTGTGTGTGTGTAACCTGATCTTGGGCAGTGTGTTCAAAGACTTGCCTCCTACTCATCCTCTTCCTCCTGTCCTCTGGGCTGCTCTCCCCTCTCTCTGCCAGCAGCCCTCCCTCCTGGGATGCAGGGGCAACCCCTCCACGCACCGCTATCCAGCTCTCTGTTCACACCTACTGACCCAAAGAGACAGCACCAGGAGACTACTGTTTACCGAAAGGGATCTCAATACACACACACACAAGCACGCACAAATGCACACACACACACACACACACACACACACACACACACACACACACACACACACACACACACACACACACACACACACACACACACACACACACACACACACACACACACACACACACACACACACACACACCATGACAGTCCATCTCCCAACTAGTTCGTATTCAACCTCTATGCATAAATCTTTTGTTTACCTGACTCTTGATTTGCAGAGCAGAAACGTAGCTGTGGTGGTCAGCAGCACTATGACCAGTCTGATGATGACAGCTGGCAGAGGAGAGGCTGGAACAGAGACACGTATTGGTTGGCATCCTAGTGATTAGCATCTGAACCATCTGTGAATCAGAGTCTGTCAGTTAAAGTTACGTCTGGATCATGTTCAGGTACCTGTTACGGTTAGAGAGAGGAGCTCACTCTCAGAGGAGAAGTTATGAGAGAAAACATCATTCTTATAAACACAGCAGTAGTTTCCTTGGTGGGAGTCATCTGCAGCAGGGAAGAGGAAGACAGCTGGCTGGATCTGGGTTCTGTTGGAGCCAGTGAACGTGAGGAGGAAGGAGCCTCCTGGGTAGTGTGGCTGAGTGGAGCAGGTGATGGTGAAGCTGTGGCCCCATTACAGCTCTGGCCCCGGGTAGCCCCTGGACACCCCTTCCGTTGAGACATTCAGGGAGATATCAGGCTGGAACAGGAGATCTGGAGAAGAGGATGGAACATCTAATGACCTTCCTCATTTAGATGTGATGACATCATCGATGGGGAAGTAAGTGGAAGGGATTAATAACATCCTCCCTCACAGAGCAACACAAATAGATACCTGCCCTGTTTAGGAGGTTTATTGTTATTCTATTTCAAAGATGAAGGGCCTACAGCAACTTACGGACATTGAAATACAATAGCAGTTCATTATAATTGAGGATTTCTATTTGATTAATTAGTCATCATTTAATGCAATAGAGCAGTTCCTCTGCTGGTGTTAATGGAGCCAAACTATCACGGAAATAGTCAAACACACAAAACAAATATGTTTCCCGAGTATCAATACAATGCTAGACCCTGAAAGCTGAAAAGTGTCTGTAAATGTCCTATCAATGGAAACTTCTCCTCCTCACTTCAGAAAGCTATTACATCATGTACAACAAGAGTGACTCAGTAAAAAGACAAACAACTCCACACCATCTAACCAACAAGTCTTACCTGAACAGACCACACCGGCATCGCCTTCGCCGTGACAAAATCTTCCGAAGCCGGCGTATGAGAATGGGCATCGACACAGTACAGACTCTGATCCTCTGCATGAAAAATATATCTGTGTGACTAATCCAGATCCTCTGCATGAAAAATATATCTGTGTGACTAATCCAGATCCTCTGCATGAAAAATATATCTGTGTGACTAATCCAGATCCTCTGCATGAAAAATATATCTGTGTGACTAATCCAGATCCTCTGCATGAAAAATATGTAAATCCACTTTCCCTGACTAATCCAGATCCTCTGCATGAAAAATATATCTGTGTGACTAATCCAGATCCTCTGCATGAAAAATATATCTGTGTGACTAATCCAGATCCTCTGCATGAAAAATATATAATGTGTGAGAGAGATAATCAGATTATGCAGGTGAATGAGGAAAATATATCTGTGTGACTAATCCAGATCCTCTGCATGAAAAAATAAACCTGGAAAAATCCAGATCCTCAAAACAGGAAAAAACTAAATCTGTGTGACAGACTAATCCAGATCCATTGACTGCCAAAAATACCGATCTGTGCAGACTAACACCTGCTCACACGCAGCATCTGAAGGAAAGATATATCAGGGACTAGACAAGGACACAGCAGAACATCATATCAAGGATCCGACAAGGACAGATCGGAAAACAAGGGGAGAAATAGGGACTCTAATCAGTGGGAAAATCCAGGGGACAGGTGTGAAAAGTAAATGAGTGAGTTAGGAGAATGAGGAACAGCTGGGAGCTGCACACCACAGAGAGAAGAGAGAGGGGATAGAAAAAGGGAACGAACCTAATAAGACCAGCAGGGGGAAACGAACAGAAGGGAAAGCACAAGGACAAGACAATATATGACTCCCTCCCTGCAACAGACTGAGTAGTGTAGCTAGACAGAGAGAGAGAGAAGAGTAAGACAAAGGGAGAAATAATGTGTGTGAGAAAGTCAGAGAGAGAGAGAGAGAGGGGTACATGAACTGCTCTGAAATCTGGACAGAGAAGCTCCTGAGAAGCTCCTGACAAACTACCTCTGCATCCGGCCAGTCAAAGTCAGCTTCACACACTGAGGCCCAGGACTGATTGGACTTCACCTCCGATCGACCAGAGTATGCATTCTCTCCTTCCACAAGCCACACAAAATCTGAGGATAAACAGATGATTGAACAATCGATCAGTTGTGTTGATGATTCTGTTATCCGCAGGTCGTCAATTCTCGAACACACCTGGAATTTCTAATCAGCTAATTCTTGATTGGCTGAATGTGTGTACGTGTGTGGTTTGTGATTGAGTGTATCAATGAAAACCCTTTTCTTAGAAATCAAGAGTGCAATGATCATCCCTCCCCCATCTATCTCCCTCTCTCCAAACATCTCTCCCCCCCTCTCTCTTAACAAACACTGGATATTCTGTTTACAGTTTTTGCCGATTGCTGACACACTGAAAGTGAATGCTCAGAGAAAGGCATCAAAACCTTAACTTTTGTAAACATCCCTTAAACAAAGGCACCAAAAGTACAAACACATTTTCTGCTTTGCACTTGGTTTGCAATTCTGCAACACACTTTCAAAACATTACACACTGTTTGGTACATTAGACACTTCATTCAAGAATGAGATCTCTAGCAATCATTGGGAAAACACTTCTATTCAAAATCAAACATATGTGAATTCGTCAGTGGACGGCAACGTCTGTTCACCAGCAACAGGAACTGGCCCTTGTCAATCTAGTGTTGGTAAACAAGACCATCCGCCTACATCAACTACGAGAGCAAATCATCGCAGATCACACAACATTCCATAATATCAACCGTGTCAGTATGTCGACACTCTGCCACATCCTGCGTCAACACCAACTTACGATGAAGCAGCTGTACAGGGTTCCATTTGAGAGGAACAGAGTTACAGTCCAACACCTTTGTTGTGATTGTGTCCTATTGGCACTGCATAGATACATTCAGACAAAGCAGTATGTGTAAGCAGGTGCCCCATTCTGGGGGGGGGTTGTCTCTGACACCTGCCAATCAGAGGCAGCTGTCAATCGTTGTCTCTGATTGAGAACCATACTTAGGTAGTCTGTGTTCCCACTATGATTTGTGGGTAGTTGTTTTGTGTTTATCACCTGACAGAACTGTTTCGTTTCTGTCATTCACGTTGTTATTTTGTTTTGTGTGTTCAGTTCTAATAAATTAACATGGACACTTACCACGCTGCATATTGGTCCGATCTTAACTACTCTTCCTCAGACGAAGAAGAGATTCGTTACAGTAAACAATAGTTGGAAAAATGACTTGTGTCATGCACAAAGTGGATGTCCTAACCGACTTGCCAAAACTATAGTTTGTTAACAAGACATTTGTGGAGAGGTTGAAAAACAAGTTATAATGACTGAAATCTAAGTGGATGTAAACTTCCCACTTCAACTGTATATTGTAACCTAGGCCTACCTAAAGAACAAAAACAGCATTGTCTCACAAACCCTCGTCTAGACCTACTCTGTTCGATTTGACAGAGATAAGAACGAGGTAGGTTATTCATGTATGTAGCCGAGTGATGTGAATTTGAACTTAACCAAATGAGACGATATGGAGGGGTATATTTATTAGGCTGCTTTATGATGCTAATTTAGCTTTCCTGATGTTTCCAAAGACCTGTTTGCAGGATTTCAACGAGGCCTACAGTAGCAGGATTTCAACGAGGCCTACAGTAGCAGGATTTCAACGAGGCCTACAGTAGCAGGATTTCAACGAGGCCTACAGTAGCAGGATTTCAACGAGGCCTACAGTAGCAGGATTTCAACGAGGCCTACAGTAGCAGGATTTCAACGAGGCCTACAGTAGCAGGATTTCAACGAGGCCTACAGTAGCAGGATTTCAACGAGGCCTACAGTAGCAGGATTTCAACGAGGCCTACAGTAGCAGGATTTCAACGAGGCCTACAGTAGCAGGATTTCAGCCTACAGGCAGGATTTCAACGAGGCCTACAGTAGCAGGATTTCAACGAGGCCTAGTAGCAGGATTTCAACGAGGCCTACAGTAGCAGGATAGCCTAGGATTTCAACGAGGCCTACAGTAGCAGGATTTCAACGAGGCCTACAGTAGCAGGATTTCAACGAGGCCTACAGTAGCAGGATTTCAACGAGGCCTACAGTAGCAGGATTTCAACGAGGCCTACAGTAGCAGGATTTCAACGAGGCCTACAGTAGCCTACTTCAAACCAAATGTTTTTCAAAACTGAAAATGTATATGCCATTGATCATGACATCTTATTATCAACAGCTGTTATTGTTGCAATATGCATTTATGTCCCTTACAAAAAAAGATTGCAGTTTTGAAACTGCAGTAAAAGTGCAGTGACGGCAGTCGACTGGTATTTTGGAGAGAGTAATTACAGATAACTGCAGTTACACTGCGAAATAATTGCATTAAAAAAAAATCTTTTGGACGCAGTGTTGGCAGAACACTGCAGTTATACAGCACTCTGACTGTAATATTTTGTTGGCAGAACACTGCAGTTATACTGCACTCTGACTGCAATATTTTGTTGGCAAAACACTGCAGTTATACTACACTCTGACTGCAATATTTTGTTGGCAAAACACTGCAGTTATACTGCACTCTGACTGCAATATTTTTTCGTCAGGGGTGTGTGCGTGCTTGCGTGTGTAAACACATTTTGATTTGCAGGTGTGGGAATTATTGAGATGAAGATTATGTGGTAAATGATTTGTGTGCCATTTTTGAGGACATACCTCAACCCACAGAGCCAGAGGTAAACAAACAGATTCTATGGACCAGAGCTAGAGGTAAACAAACAGATGCTATGGACCAGAGCCAGAGGTAAACAAACAGATTCTATGGACCAGAGCTAGAGGTAAACAAACAGATGCTATGGACCAGAGCTGGAGGTAAACAAACAGATTCTATGGACCAGAGCTAGAGGTAAACAAACAGATGCTATGGACCAGAGCTAGAGGTAAACAAACAGATGCTATGGACCAGAGCCAGAGGTAAACAAACAGATGCTATGGACCAGAGCTAGAGGTAAACAAACAGATGCTATGGACCAGAGCTAGAGGTAAACAAACAGATGCTATGGACCAGAGCTAGAGGTAAACAAACAGATGCTATGGACCAGAGCCAGAGGTAAACAAACAGATGCTATGGAAACTGAAACAAACAGATGCTATGGACCAGAGCTAGAGGTAAACAAACAGATGCTATGGACCAGAGCTAGAGTTAAACAATATGGACCAGAGCTAGAGGTAAACAAACAGATGATATGGACCAGAGCTAGAGTGTAAACAAACAGTGATATGGACCAGAGCTAGGTAAACAAACAGATGCTATGGACCAGAGCTAGAGGTAAACAAACAGATGCTATGGACCAGAGCTAGAGGTAAACAAACAGATGCTATGGACCAGAGCTAGAGGTAAACAAACAGATGCTATGGACCAGAGCTAGAGGTAAACAAACAGATGCTATGGACCAGAGCTAGAGGTAAACAAACAGATGCTATGGACCAGAGCTAGAAACAAACAGATGCTATGGACCAGAGCTAGAGGTAAACAAACAGATGCTATGGACCAGAGCTGAGGTAAACAAACAGATGCTATGGACCAGAGCTAGAGGTAAACAAACAGATGCTATGGACCAGAGCTGAGGACCAACAAAACAGATGCTATGGACCAGAGCCAGAGGTAAACAAACAGATGCTATGGACCAGAGCCAGAGGTAAACAAACAGATGCTATGGGACCAGAGCCAGAGGTAAACAAACAGATGCTATGGACCAGAGCCAGAGGTAAACAAACAGATGCTATGGACCAGAGCCAGAGGTAAACAAACAGATGCTATGGACCAGAGCTAGAGGTAAACAAACAGATGCTATGGACCAGAGCTGAGGTAAACAAACAGATGCTATGGACCAGAGCCAGAGGTAAACAAACAGATGCTATGGACCAGAGCAGAGGTAAACAAACAGATGCTATGGACCAGAGCTAGAGGTAAACAAACAGATGCTATGGACCAGAGCAGAAACAAACAAATGATATGGACCAGAGCTAGAGGTAAACAAACAGATGCTATGGACCAGAGCTAGAGGTAAACAAACAGATGCTATGGACCAGAGCCAGAGGTAAACAAACAGATGCTATGGACCAGAGCCAGAGGTAAACAAACAGATGCTATGGACCAGAGCCAGGTGTAAACAAACAGATGATATGGACCAGAGCTAGAGGTAAACAAACAGATGCTATGGACCAGAGCCAGAGGTAAACAAACAGATGCTATGGACCAGAGCCAGAGGTAAACAAACAGATGCTATGGACCAGAGCCAGAGGTAAACAAACAGATGCTATGGACCAGAGCTAGGTGTAAACAAACAGATGTAAACAAACAGATGCTATGGACCAGAGCCAGAGGTAAACAAACAGATGCTATGGACCAGAGCTAGAGGTAAACAAACAGATGCTATGGACCAGAGCTAGAGGTAAACAAACAGATGCTATGGACCAGAGCCAGAGGTAAACAAACAGATGCTATGGACCAGAGCTAGAGGTAAACAAACAGATGCTATGGACCAGAGCTAGAGGTAAACAAACAGATGCTATGGACCAGAGCCAGAGGTAAACAAACAGATGATATGGACCAGAGCTAGAGTGTAAACAAACAGATGATATGGACCAGAGCTAGAGGTAAACAAACAGAGACTATGGACCAGAGCTAGGTGTAAACAAACAGATGATATGGACCAGAGCTAGGTGTAAACAAACAGATGATATGGACCAGAGCTAGAGGTAAACAAACAGATGCTATGGACCAGAGCTAGATGTAAACAAACAGATGATATGGACCAGAGCTAGAGGTAAACAAACAGATGCTATGGACCAGAGCAAACAGATGTGTAAACAAACAGATGCTATGGACCAGAGCCAGAGGTAAACAAACAGATGATATGGACCAGAGCTAGAGGTAAACAAACAGATGCTATGGACCAGAGCCAGAGGTAAACAAACAGATGCTATGGACCAGAGCCAGAGGTAAACAAACAGATGCTATGGACCAGAGCCAGAGGTAAACAAACAGATGCTATGGACCAGAGCCAGAGGTAAACAAACAGATGCTATGGACCAGAGCTAGAGGTAAACAAACAGATGCTATGGACCAGAGCCAGAGGTAAACAAACAGATGCTATGGACCAGAGCCAGAGGTAAACAAACAGATGCTATGGACCAGAGCCAGAGGTAAACAAACATATGCTATGGACCAGAGCCAGAGGTAAACAAACAGATGCTATGGACCAGACCTTGAGGTAAACAAACAGAACTTAAACTAACGTAAACCTTTGTAACCTGTTAGCTGTTAGTTCTGACAGCGGCTAGTATACGAGACGACCTCTGACCTTGTCACAGCTCACAGCACTCCTCTGGTCTGGTTGAACTGTTGTGAAGGCAGACAGAGGAACTGCATGTGTGTCTGAGAGCAGGATCTTTGGGGACAAGGACAGTACAGCCACAGACAGACACACCACTGGGAGGAGCCAAGGCACTCCAATGAACTAATGAGAGCCTAAGTAGAGGATGATTGACACACTGAAGCCCCCGCCCCCTCCCTCCAGCCACTGCCAATAATGTGTCTGATAAAGCGTCAGGCCTTTCCTGTGTCAGCCTGCACATAGCTGCAACCAGGACACAACCTCAGTCAGTGACTCCGCATAAAACTGCCAACTGGGACACCAGCCAACATGGAACACCCTGAGGCATTCTCTCCAGCCGACAACATGGACTTTGGGAACCTGACTTCAATCGGTGGGGGGCAGCCTTTTTAGGGAGACAGTTAGCAAGTGAACCAGTGAGACAGTTAGAACCAGTTAGAACCAGTGAACCAGTTTGAACCAGTGAACCAGTTTGAACCAGTGAACCAGTTAGAACCAGTGAACCAGTTAGAACCAGTGAGACAGTTAGAACTAGTGAATCAGTTAGAACCAGTGAGACAGTTAGAACCAGTGAACCAGTTAGAACCAGTGAGACAGTTAGAACCAGTGAACCAGTTAGAACCAGTGAGACAGTTAGAACCAGTGAACCAGTTAGAACCAGTGAGACAGTTAGAACCAGTGAACCAGTTAGAACCAGTGAACCAGTTAGAACCAGTGAGACAGTTAGAACCAGTGAACCAGTTAGAACCAGTGAACCAGTTAGAACCAGTGAGACAGTTAGAACTAGTGAATCAGTTAGAACCAGTGAGACAGTTAGAACCAGTGAACCAGTTAGAACCAGTGAACCAGTTAGAACCAGTGAGACAGTTAGAACCAGTGAACAGTTAGAACCAGTGAGACAGTTAGAACTAGTGAATCAGTTAGAACCAGTGAGACAGTTAGAACCAGTGAACCAGTTAGAACCAGTGAACCAGTTAGAACCAGTGAGACAGTTAGAACTAGTGAATCAGTTAGAACCAGTGAGACAGTTAGAACCAGTGAACCAGTTAGAACCAGTGAACCAGTTAGAACCAGTGAGACAGTTAGAACTAGTGAATCAGTTAGAACCAGTGAGACAGTTAGAACCAGTGAACCAGTTAGAACCAGTAAGTCACATGAGTTGAACCAGTGAGCAGACAGAGAGAACTATGTGGTACTATAGAGACCAGAGAACTACGATGAACACTGTGTTCTGAGAGAGAAGACGACAGACGCTTCCACTGTTGGCCCTTCTACAGGTAGAGAGTGTGTGTGTGTATAGTATGCATCTTGTGAGTATGTTTGCTTTTGTGCCCAGTGTATCTGGGTTAACGGTGTATTTGCTGTTACATAGCAATACTATGTAACAGAGTTTCAGGAGCAGTGCCCTCTGTGTGTGTGTACTGTGTGTACTGTGTGTGAGAACCTAGTGCTATAGTGCCAGATGTAGTGAAAGAAAGGTTAAGATTAATACTGGCTTTTTAATCCTGCTGAGTTCCTGATGGAACCTTATTCCCTATTTACTGAAGTGCACTACCAGGGCCAGGGCTGGTCAAAGGTAGTGCACTATATAGGGAATAGTGTGCCGTTTGGGACACAGTTGCAGTAAACATGACGGACTCACCTGTGTTCTCTAACAGGCAGTCAGGCTGTCAGGAGTTCTATTCAAGGTCTAAGGTCTAGTTTGTGTTCATGTTCTACTAATTCTAGTCAATGCAGATCAACACGGTGAAGTGTGAGGTAAACTAGCTGCAGGGGGGTTCACTGCCCTCATTTATTTTAGTACTTCATATTTTGGAGCTAGTCCCGCCTCATCTCCTCTTACTTTCCAAAAATACCCCTGGGGCTGAAAGGGGGCACCAATGCTGTGGTCAGAAATTGAGGGACCCACCACCACTACTACCGAGCTTCACCACCACCCCTCTGACCAGCAACACAAAGTCCCATAGGAGGAACCCGGAAGTGAAGCAGGAAGTAAGCGGCAGTGGCAGCAGAAAGCATGCTGGGATGTGGGGGCGGGGCCAAGCTGCGCCACAGTTTGACGGTGGCCTCGGGATTCATTGAAAACCTGTGTTTCTCGGGGATAGCGTACGGCTGGGCGTCGCTGGTGTTCATCCTTAAGAACGACGGCTACTTCAGTGACCTATGTGACATCACTGCCAACGCCTCTGACCCCAGTGACATTATCACGTTGTCAGGGGAGCGGCCCAGTGATAACATTATACAGTCAGGTGAGTCATGAGCTCGCACACACAACCTCTTTCTCACACACACAACCTCTTTCTCACACACACACTTTCTCTCACACACACAACCTCTTTCTCACACACACAACCTCTTTCTCACACACACAACCTCTTTCTCACACACACAACCTCTTTCTCACACACACAACCTCTTTCTCACACACACAACCTCTTTCTCACACACACGCAACCTCTTTCTCACACACACTTTCTCTCTCTCACACACAAAACCTCTTTCTCACACACACAAAAGCGACTGAAGCTCACAAAACGCTCTCTCCCCCATCCCTCCTCTCTCTCTGAGACACCATTAGACAGGACGAACAGTTCTCTCTGGTCTCTCCATCCATCTTTCCTTCTCGCCCTCTCTCCAATCCCAGCCCTCCATCTTTCTCTCTCTCTGTCTCAAAATGTAGTAGACAGGAGACAGGATGAACAGTCCTCTCTCTCCGACATCCCGCCATCTCTCTCTCTCTCTCTCTCTCTCTCTCTCTCTCTCTCTCTCTCTCTCTCTCTCTCTCTCTCTCTCTCTCTCTCTCTCTCTCTCTCTCTCTCTCTCTCTCTATCTCTCTCTCTCTCCATCTCTCTCTCTCTCTCTCTCTCTCTCTCTCTCTCTCTCTCTCTCTCTCTCTCTCTCTCTCTCTCTCTCTCAGACTGTAGTGGACAGGATGAACAGTTCTCCCTAATCTCTCTCCCTATCCCTCCATCTCTCTCAGACTGTAGTGGACAGGATGAACAGTTCTCCCTAATCTCTCTCCCCATCCCTCCATCTCTCTCAGACTGTAGTGGACAGGATGAACAGTTCTCTCTGGTCTTCACCGTCGCCTCCTTCTCCATGAACTTCCTGCGTTTTCCTCTGGGCTTCCTGTTCGACCGCTTCGGCACCATGGCGACCAGGCTCCTGGCCACGTGAGAATGTTTTATTATTGTAAAAAAATGTATTGATGCCCAACATTTATTTTTGGGGTCAACTGACTGGTGAGTGTCGTTTTTACAACAATGGCTTTGTCTGAAATAGAACCCTATTCCCTATTAGTGTCCTACTGTTGACCAGAGCCCTACACTATGAGCCCCGGTCTAAAGTAGTGCACTGGGACAGGGTGTGAAATGAATTTCCAGGTGAACCAAAAGGAGAGCAGTTATTGATAAAAATCTATCAAAAATCTATCCGGTTTATTCCAAGAGTTCAGGGAGAACCTCCAGAACAGAAGCAGAGAACATTTCTAATGTTAATCACATTGTCACAGAAGATTCTGGAAACACCAGCCTGAGAGACTTGTAGAAATTCTCATCATCAGCTGCTACAGAATCACAGTGTCACAGAGACACAGTGTGTCTGGTTCCAAACCTGAACCACATTCAACACCAGCAGACATTTATACCGGCAGTTCAACAGGTCAAAGGTTGGGACGTACCCACTGGGCACAGACGTCAGTTCAACAGGTCAAAGGTTGGGACGTCCCCACTGGGCACATACGTCAGTTCAACAGGTCAAAGGTTGGGACGTCCCCTCTGGGCACAGACGTCAGTTCAACAGGTCAAAGGTTGGGACGTCCCCTCTGGGCACAGACGTCAGTTCCACGTCTAGTTTTCATTTACATTTGGTTCAGTTGTCAACTGACGTGAATTCAACGCTAAATCAATAACAAACCAAAACAATCACCACGTCGTTGGATTTAAGTAAAGCGTTTGGGGTGACAATATATGACATAATCTGACGTTGAAGACTTGTCAAATCCAATTCGCTTTCCACGTTAATTCAACGTCAATTGATGTGGAAACAACATGGATTCAACCACTTTTTGTCCAGTGGGTCAGTACTTAGTTCCAACCGATAATTATAAACTAACAGGGTTAATTAAACATGGTTAACTCCTGTTTCCGTCCCCAAAGGAAAGCATCTGTCTGCGTCTCCCCGCACATACAATCATGTTTATTACATATCAATCCATATCAACAGAAAATGAAATACGAGAAACTAATTTCTCCAATAATTTCCCATTACAGGCTGTCATTTCAGATACAGACAGTGTGTTTATAGATTTATTTCCGCTGACAATGATTTTATTTAATTGTTTAATTTTTAATTTCACCTTTATTTAACCAGGTAGGCTAGTTGAGAACACCTTTATTTAACCAGGTAGGCTAGTTGAGAACACCTTTATTTAACCAGGTAGGCTAGTTGAGAACACCTTTATTTAACCAGGTAGGCTAGTTGAGAACACCTTTATTTAACCAGGTAGGCTAGTTGAGAACACCTTTATTTAACCAGGTAGGCTAGTTGAGAACACCTTTATTTAACCAGGTAGGCTAGTTGAGAACACCTTTATTTAACCAGGTAGGCTAGTTGAGAACAAGTTTTCATTTACAACTGCTACATGGCCAAGATAAAGCGTAGTAATTCGACACGTACAACAACACAGTTACACATGGAATAAACAAAATATACAGTCAATAATACAGTAGAAAAAAGAAAACAAGAAGTCTGTATACAGTGAGTGCAAATGAGGTAAGATAAGGAAATAAATAGGCCATGGTGGCGAAGTAATTACAGTATAGCAATTAAACACTGGAATGGTAGATCGGCAGAAGATGAATGTGCAAGTAGAGATACTGGGGTGCAAAGGAGGAAAATAAATAAATACTGTATGGGGATGAGGTAGATAGACGGGATGTTTTCATGATGACAATGATGATGGTATTTTCCACATTTTGTTACGTTACAGCCTTTGTCAAAAAATTGATTACATTGTTTCCCCCCCTCATCAATCTGCACACAATACCCCATAATGACAAAGCAAAAACTGGTTTTTGGAAATGTTTGCTAATCTATTCAAAATAAAAAACTGATATCACATTTACATAGGTATTTAGACCTTTTACTCATGTACTTTGTTGAAGCACCTTTGGCAGCGATTACAGCATTGAGTCTTCTTTGGTATGTCGCTACAAGCTTGGCACACCTGTATTTGGGGAGTTTCTCCCATTCTTCTCTGCAGATCCTCAAGCTCTGTCAGGATGGATGGGGAGCTTTGCTGCACAGCCTTTTTGAGGTCTCTTCAGACATTTTCGATCAGATTCATGTCTGGGCCACTTCATGACATTGAGACTTGTCCCGAAGCCACTCCTGTGTTGTCTTGGCTGTGTACTTAGGGTCATTGTCCTGTTGGAAGGTGAACCTTCACCCCAGTCTGAGGTCATGAGCGCTCTGGAGCAGGTTTTTATCAAGGATCTCTGTACTTTGCGCCGTTCAGGTTTCCCTCGATCCTGACTAGTCTCCGTGCTGCTGAAAAGCATCCCCACAGCACGATGCTGCCACCACCATGCTTCACTGTAGGGATGGTGCCAGGTTTCCTCCAGACATGATGCTGCCACCACCATGCTTCACTGTAGGGATGGTGCCAGGTTTCCTCCAGACATGATGCTGCCACCACCATGCTTCACTGTAGGGATGGTGTCAGGTTTCCTCCAGACATGATGCTGCCACCACCATGCTTCACTGTAGGGATGGTGCCAGGTTTCCTCCAGACATGATGCTGCCACCACCATGCTTCACTGTAGGGATGATGCCAGGTTTCCTCCAGACATGATGCTGCCACCACCATGCTTCACTGTAGGGATGGTGCCAGGTTTCCTCCAGACATGATGCTGCCACCACCATGCTTCACTGTAGAGATGGTGCCAGGTTTCCTCCAGACATGATGCTGCCACCACCATGCTTCACTGTAGGGATGGTGCCAGGTTTCGTACAGATGTAACGCTTGGTATTCAGGCCAACATTTTGTTTCTCATGGTCTGAGAGTCTTTAGGTGCCTTTTGGCAAACTCCAAGCTGTCATGTGCCTTTTACTGTGGAGTGGTTTCCGTCTGGCCACTCTACCATAAAGGCCTAATTGGTGGAGTGCTGCAGAGATGGTTGTCCTTCTGGAAGGTTCTCCCATCTCCACAGAAGACCTATTGAGCTCTGTCAGAGTGACCATTGGGTTTTTGGTCACCTCCCTGACCAAGGCCCTTCTCCCCCGATTGCTCAGTTTGGCCGGGCGGCCAACTCTAGGAAGAGTCTTGGTGGTTCCAAACTTCTTCCATTTAAGAATGATGGTTAATGTGTTCTTGGGGACTTTAATGCTGCAGAATTTTTTTGTACCCTTCCACAGATCTGTACCTTGACATAATCCTGTCTCGGAGCTCTACAGACAATTCCTTTGGCGTCATGGCTTGGTTTTTGCTCTGACATGCACTGTCAACTGTGGGACCTTATAAATACAGGTGTGTACCTTTCTAAATCATGTCCAGTTAAATGAATTTACCACAGGTGGATTCCAATGAATTTGTAGAAACATCTCAAGGATGATCAATAGAAACAGGATACACCTGGGCTCAATTTCGAGTCTTGAAGCAAAGGGTCTGAATACTTATGCAAATAAGGTATTTATTTTATTTCTAAAACCTGTTTTGACTTCCTTATTATGGGGTATTGTGTGTAGATTGCTGAGGATTTGTTTTAAATATATTTTTAGAATACGGCTTTGTGGATAACGTCAAGGGGTCTGAATACTATCCGAAAGCACTGTCTCTAAATTAATGTTATCATGACACCAAACCATCACAAAACTACCTATGTTCATACCCTCCCTCGCCCCTACCACCCTCCCTCGCCCCCACCACCCTCCCTCGCCCCTACCACCCTCCCTCGCCCCTACCACCCTCCCTCGCCCCTACCACCCCCTCGTCCCTACCACCCCCCCCTACGCCCCTACCACCCTCCCTCGCCCCTACCACCCTCCCTCGCCCCTACCACCCCCCTCGCCCCTACCACCCTCCTCGCCCCTACCACCCTCCCTCGCCCTCCCCTACCCCTCCCCACTCCCGCCCTCGCCCCTACCACCCTCCCTTGCCCCCCTACCACCCTCCCTCGCCCCTACCACCCTCCCTCGCCCCTACCACCCTCCCTTGCCCCACCCCCCCACCCCTCCCTCCCCCCCTACCACCCTCCCTCGCCCCTACCACCCCCTCGCCCCTACAACCCTCCCTCGCCCCTACCACCCTCCCTCGCCCCTACCACCCTCCCTCGCCTTCGCCACTACCACCCTCCCTCGCCCCTACCACCCTCCCTCGCCCCTACCAACCTCCCTGCCTGCGTCTTCTTTTCTAGATGTCTGTACACCACGGGGACCTTGTTGATAACTGTCTCCAGTCCAGGTATTTTTATAACATATTGAAATGTCGGTTAGCGTGTCTTGACCTTCGGTCTTTAATTGACGTTTTACTTTTTATTGAGGAATTATTGCTTTGTCCTCAACCCCCCCCACCCCTCTTCTCTCTCACACACAGAGCAGTCAGCGTTGCTGTTTCCTGCCATCTCGTGCCTGATCACA